>NC_091285.1:362846904-363081904 GCF_032444005.1 Ranitomeya imitator
TCCCGACTCCCTAAACCTATCTTTCTGACAATTCGTTCCAAAAAAACACTCTTAGTCTGTATAGCGCCCACAGCAGCAGCGGTGCCGTCTAATACTAAGCTGCAGCAGTGAGGAAATGGTGGCGACGGGGCAAATGGCTGGTTCTTATAGGGCAAGGACATGTGACATACACAGCCAATGACACATGCCCTTGCTTGTGTGCATCACATGCACATTGCTGTGTGTGTGTGCACTGCTGATAGGCTGAGAGACTGCACCGCCCCACTGTAAATGCGGGAAAGAAAAAAAAAATGGAGATCGGCATTATTTCAGCACAGATCTATCCCCCCCCCCCCCCCCCGCCCACTATACACTGAAACAGTCTATTAACAATGATAAACCGTTTTAATATGCAAATCAATTTAGGCTTTTGGTGAACAAACAGTTATCGAACAGAAACTCAAACAGCTGAATTTTAAGCAAATTGTTCGAGTTCGTCAAACGACTCGAACACCACCCAAAACAGCTCGAATTTGAAATTGGCGAACAGTTCGACTCGAACACCGCTCATCTCTACTAGTTAACCCCTTTCTGACATTAGACATAATAATCCGTCTATGTGCCCTGGACCTATTTGATCAGGGACAGATTATTACATCTGCGCAATCACCCGTTCACACGAGGGGTATGCGGACGATCGCCACTGGCTGATTCTGACAGCTGACGCACGGCACTAAGTGCCAGGAGCGGTCACAGACTGCTCCCGACACATTAACCACCGAAATGCTGCAATAGAGCGAGATCGCAGCATTCTGGGAGCCGGCAGAGGGCTGATAACCGCTCTACCTTTGGATCGGAGACCCTTCGACGTGACACGGGGTCCCGATCGTTGTCATGGTGACCCGATGTCGTGATGACGACATCTGGGTCATCAGACATAGAAAACTTCCTGATCATGCGCAGTGCATGATGAGCAAGTTTGTCTGTTAGTGCAGAGCTGACAGTTTCTACAGCATGGGGATGCTGCTGCATCTCCATTCTATACTGAATAATTCACAGGGTATTTGATTATAAGACAAGTTGTAATTAATATAATGAACCTAATCAATAGTGCAGTCTTAATCAAAAAAATCTCCATGCTACAGAAGCGATCAGTCTGCAAAAAATGATTGTCCCATAGTGGGAAAAAGTAATAAAAAAGATGGAAAAAAAGTAAAACAATTTTTTTAAATAATTGTAAAAATATTTAAGAAAAATAAATAAAAAAATCAAAAGATATTGTATCTCTAAACAAGTATTTGAATAATAAAAAAAAAAAACAATAAAAGTCTACATGGACCTGATCTATAAAACTGTCCCACTTGTTAACCCCTTTAGTGAACACCATAAAAAAAGGCAAAAAACAATGCTTTATCATCATACTGCTGAACAAAAAGGTGGAATAAAACACGATAAAAAATGGATGTAAATAAACAAGGTACTGCTGAAAATGTCCACTTGTCCCGCAAAAAAACAAGCCTCCATTCAGCTCCATCAGAGGATAAATAAAAAAGTTATAGATCTCAGAATAAAGCAATGCAAGAATATTATTTTTTTTTCTATAAAATAGTTTTTATTGTATAAAAGCGCCAAAACCTAAAAACTGTATAAATGAGATTTAGCAGTAATCGTACTGACCCGAAGAATAAAACTGCCTTATCAATTTTACCACACAAGAAATGGCATAACCCCCCCCCCCCCCCTCAAAAAAAGAGATTCCTGAATTGCTGGTGTTTATTCATTCTGCCTCCTAAAAATCAAAATAGAAGGCGATAAAAAAATATCATGAGCCCAAAAATGGCACCAATAAAAACGTCAACTCGTCCCTCAAAAACAAGACCTCATATGACTCTCTGGGACAAAATATGGAAAAATTATAGCTCTCAAAATGTGGTGATGCAAAAACTACTTTTTACAATAAAAACCATCTTTTAGTGTGTGACAGCTGCCAAACAAATCTGGTAACGCTGTAATCGCAGCGACCCGAAGAATAAAGTCGCCTAATCACTTATACCGCACAAGGAATTACGTAAAATTAAATAAAACCAATTCTTTATGCAGCGCCCCAGAGATCTGGTCGTGGCAGTATGACACTCTGCCGCTAAGGGGAGTGATGGTACGTCTGATGGCACTGAAGGAATTCTACTGACCAGGTATCACCAGCACACATTACACTTCACACTCCGGCCACTAGGGGGAGAAAAAGGCTTTATTTATTGGGCCACTCCTCACACTGGTAAAACTAGGGGTTGGATAGGAAGTTAGTCAGAAGCTGACTGGGTTGGATTCAGGCAACATCTCGTGGCAGGGGGTGTTGCAGGGAGAAGATTCAGGGGGGTGCCTGTCAGGCGTGGGAACCTGGCAGGTACCTAGCGAACAGAACAGAACATTATGGAACCGCGCCTGCACTACCTTGTGGCGGTATCCTAAGAAAGAGACACGAAGCGAAGGATATTGTGGAACAGTGAGAAACGAGATCAAGCACAAAGGAGAACCAGTAGGAGTTGTGCCCCGAGAACGGCAACATCCTACTGAGGCGCGTAGCCGGTGGTCGGAACACCGAGGAAGTAACTGACTCTATGCCTTACTTCAAACTCTGCAGGACAGTTAATTATAGGTTGGCTGTCTACCTTAAATTTCCTACGAAGACATAGGGGGCAACGCGTAGAGAGGGGCGTCTCTAGGGTCCCTGAAGAGCTCCGAGCCTTCCCGTCATACGGGTGCGTCCTAGCCATAACATACCTGGGGGACGAGAAACTAGTAACATCTGGAACAAAATAGAAAGAAAGAGAAAGAACTAGAAAGAACGAACGAACTAGAACAGAAGTTGTGAGGAGTATACCGAATGCTCAGCAGGCTAGCACTACAACACACAGGCGCTATTGGTAGGCGACGATTTCCACTTGCAAAGGGAACTCTGGATGTGCCATCGGACCGGCCGGTCTCAGACAGCCCTGTTAATCGTGCTCTGGATTGCGGATCCTGAAGTCTTCAGTAAAGAGGTAAAGAGACTGCAACCTTGTGTCCTCGTTATTGTCTGCACCTCACACCATCGCCATCTACATCACTGGGAAGCCCTGGGGACACACTTCACCTGTGGGAAGGTATACTGTTGTGAATTCTGTGGCCAAGCTCCCTCCTGTGGTCGAGAGTGGTACTTCGGCTGGTTCTGTCTATGAGCTTCCTTTGGTGGATGAGAGTGGTACTGCGGCTTCTGAGTTTCCTTCCTCAGGTGATGAGGTTAAGTCGTTAGGTGCTGCTCTATTTAACTCCACCTGGTGCTTTGATCCTGGCCTCCAGTCAATGTTCTAGAATTGGTCTTGCTTCCTCCTGGATCGTTCCTGTGGCCTGTCTATCCTGCATAAGCTAAGTTTTGCTTGTGTTATTTTTGTTTGCTATTTTTTCTGTCCAGCTTACTATATTGGTTTTTCTTGCTTGCTGGAAGCTCTGAGACGCAGAGGGAGCACCTCCGTACCGTTAGTCGGTGCGGAGGGTCTTTTTGCCCCTCTGCGTGGTTGTTTGTAGGTTTTTGTTTTGACCGCAAAGCTATCTTTCCTATCCTCGGTCTATTCAGTAAGTCGGGCCTCACTTTGCTAAATCTATTTCATCTCTGTGTTTGTATTTTCATCTTACTCAGTCATTATTTGTGGGGGGCTGCCTTTTCCTTTGGGGAATTTCTCTGAGGCAAGGTAGGCTTACTTTTCTATCTTCAGGGCTAGTTAGTTTCTCAGGCTGTGCCGAGTTGCATAGGGAGCGTTAGGCGCAATCCACGGCTACCTCTAGTGTGGTGTGTTAGGATTAGGGATTGCGGTCAGCAGAGTTCCCACGTCTCAGAGCTCGTCCTTTGTTTTTGGTAATTGTCAGGTCACTTGTGTGCTCTGTACTTCTATGTCAATTGTGGTTCTGAATTACCTGTTCATAACAGTATACCATCTAGCTGCCATTCCATCACCCCAGCGGACCCCAAGCAGCGTCGGTCATCCTGACTGAACACCACGGGTGGCGTCACGAAACCTTGACAGACTCGTATCCCCTTTTATTGGACGCCCCTTAGCAGGGTCACGGACCAGGTCCAGCCACCGTGTCAACCCCAGAACTGAGACAGAAAGGATCGGTACCGAGTAACCTGTGGCCCTGTGTCTGGGGGCGATCCATTTACAGGCTGTAGATTTTTTCATTCTGCCTTCCAATGATTGCAGCTGCGGTGAGCTGCGGTGAGCCCTTACACCGGGGATTCGTGTAAATCTCTGAAATATGTGAATCAGACGGAACCTCCGGCAGAAGATTTCGTATAATGAGGCAGATGAAGGCACTGTGGACGCCTTCTAATCTGTGCTCTGGCAGTGTCCTTCTTTGTAGGATTGCATAAAAGTGCCATCGGCCACAGTTTTGTGCACGTCTGAAAAGAAGGACAATGCTGAACAGAGGCCAGAAGGAGTCCAGAGTAACTCTGCTGCCTCATTATAGTGAATTGATCCCTCGAGGGTTTCATCTGAATCACATCACTCAGAGATTTAGATGGAAACCCCTAAGTAAGTGCTCAGCGTACAGCGCAGGATAAATGTGATCCCGAACGTCATGTAAAATGTTCCTAATCAAAGCTTCAACTCAATCAACAAAAAAAGCAAGTCCTCACTCAGGTCTCTCATCTGTTAATGGAAATATAGGGGGCTTCCACGTTACTGATAGCACAAAGGCTCTGGAATAGCGATATGGCTCCACACGAGCCAAAAGAAATTCAGCAAATTCTGCGCTCCCAAATCCAAATGCGCCCCCTCCCTTCTGAGCCCCACAGTGTACCTAAACCACATATTGCGTCTACGTTTGGCATTTCTGAAGCGATGAGAGCCCCTAACTTACAGGTGAATGCCTCCACTAGCACGGGTTGGGCATAATGTACTGGTGACTGCAACGTACTGATCACTACAGCGTACTGGTCACTACAACGGCAGTTTACAATTTTCACTCAGCAACATTCATTGCTGCTTATCAATACACCTGTAGATAAATTCCCCAAGGGGTATAATTTCCAAAATGGGGTCACTTGAAAGGGGATTCTGCTCTTCTATCAATTAGGGGCTCTGTATATGGAGTCTGCAAACTGTTCTAGGAAAATCTGTTGTCCAGGAGGCAAATATCGCTCCGTTCCTACCGAGTCTCTCCGTATGGCTAAGTAGTACTGTACAGCCACATATGGGTTATTGCCATGTTCAGTAGAAATTGTAAGACAAATTTAGATGTCATTTTTAACCACTTCGTGTGTGAAAATGTAAAATCTGAGGCTAAAACAACATTTTGGTGGTAAAAATGTAGTTATTTTGTCTTCACTACCCAATGGTACAAAATTCTGTGACACACCCATGGTCTCAATATGATCAGTGCACCCCTAGATGAAATCATTGAGAGGTGTAGTTTGTAAAATGGGGTCACTTATGGACCTCAGTTTGTTGCAAAAAAAAAAATCCTATTGGACCTTAGAAAAATTAAACACTTGGGGCTAAAACAACATTTTTGTGGTAAAAATGTAATGTATTTTTTCTTCACCGCTCAGTGATATAAAACTCTATGAGGCACATGTGATGTCAATATGCTTACTGCACCACTAGATGAATTCATTGGGGAGTGCAGTTTGTAAAATGAGTTCACATATAGATGGTTTCTGTTGTTTTGGCACCTCAGGGGCTCTGCCAATGTGACATGGCACCATCAAACCATTCCAGCAAAATCTGAACTCCAATATGGCACCTCTTCCCTTTTGAACTTTGCACTGTGCCTCAAAAGTAGTATTCCCCAAATGTTACTTATTAAGTATTTTTGTGACATATCTCTGTGATTTAAAAGGAGGGTGCCGTGATTTTAGTTTTTGTATTAATAATTATTGATTATATAATCAATTATTTTTAATACAAAAGTAAATGTACTACTTTAATACTTTTTTATTTATTCATTTTTACTTTTGCCACTGGAGGCCGCCATTTTCATTAGTGTGGGTGTAAGTGTCTGGGCACGACACTTGCACACCTCACTTACGGCAGCCATGGGCATAGGAGCCAACAGTCGGGCTCCGACCGCTCCTTCTGCCTCTCAGCTGTGACTTGGGCATGCCCACTGGGCTGCTACGTCACAGCTGTGAGGAGATCGCGGCCATTTTGTTTTTTTCCTCTGTCATCGCACACACAGCTCAGTGTGTGCGATCATAGCAGGAGCTGCCAGGGAGAAGCTGCTGCTGGGAAGAGAGGTTCGGGGTGAGTATCTGCAGCCAGGAGCTGTGATTGCAGCCTGTACTTATTACTACAGCACAGGCTGCAATCACTGCTCACTGCCATTCAGAGCAGAGCAGGGAGATCGTCACACTGCTCTGCCCTGAACATGATTCAGCACTTCCTGGAAGAGGACTGAAGGTAAGTACAGAGTTTTTATTTTCTTATGCATCTACCACTGCTACCTGTCCCTATATACCACTGCTACCTGTCCCTATATACCACTGCTACCTGTCCCTATATACCACTGCTACGTGCCCCTATATACCACTGCTACCTGCTCCTATATACCACTGCTACCAGCCCCTATATACCACTGCTACCTGCTCCTATATACCACTGCTACCTGTCCCTATATACCACTGCTACCTGCCCTTATATACCACTGCTACCTGCTCCTATATACCGCTACTACCTGCTCCTATATACCACTGCTACCTGCCCCTATATACCACTGCTACCTGCTCCTATATACCACTGCTACCTGCCCCTATATACCACTGCTACCTGCTTCTATATACCACTGCTACCTGCCCCTATATACCACTGCTACCTGCTCCTATATACCACTGCTACCTGCTCCTATATACCACTGCTACCTGCCCCTATATACCACTGCTACCTGCTCCTATATATCACTGCTACCTGCTCCTATATACCACTGCTACCTGCCCCTATATACCACTGCTACCTGCTTCTATATACCACTGCTACCTGCCCCTATATACCACTGCTACCTGCTCCTATATACCACTGCTACCTGCTCCTATATACCACTGCTACCTGCCCCTATATACCACTGCTTCCTGTCCCTATATACCACTGCTACCTGTCCCTATATACCACTGCTACCTGCCCCTATATACCACTGCTACCTGCCCCTATATACCACTGCTACCTGCTCCTATATACCACTGCTACCTGCCCCTATATACCACTGCTACCTGCACCTATATACCACTGCTACCTGCCCCTATATACCACTGCTACCTTCCCCTATATACCACTGCTACCTGCCCCTATATACCACTGCTACCTGCTCCTACATACCACTGCTACCTGCTCCTATATACCACTGCTACCTGCTCCTATATACCACTGCTACCTGCTCCTATATACCACTGCTACCTGCTCCTATATATCACTGCTACCTGCTCCTATATACCACCTACCACTGCTACCAGCCTCTATATACCACCTACCACCACTACCTGCCTCTATATACCACCTACCACTGCTACCTGCCTCTGTATACCACTGCTACCTGCCTCTGTATACCACCGCTACCTGCCTCTGTATACCACTGCTACCTGCCTCTGTATACCACCTACCACTGCTGCCTGCCTCTATATACCATCTACTACTGCTGCCTGCCTCTGTATGCCACCTAACACTGCTGCCTGCCTCTATATACCATCTACCACTGCTGCCTGCCTCTGTATAGCACCGCTACCTGCCTCTGTATAGCACCGCCACCTGCCTCTGTATACCACCTACCACTGCTGCCTGCCTCTATATACCATCTACCACTGCTGCCTGCCTCTATATACCATCTACCACTGCTGCCTGTCTCTATATACCATCTACCACTGCTGCCTGCCTCTATATACCATCTACCACTGCTACCTCTGTCCTGTGTAGCTAATCTAGTCCTGTGTAGCTAATCCTGTCCTGTGTACAGTATCACACAAGATAGGATTAGATACACGGCGCAGCACAGTATCACACAGGACAGGATTAGATACACGGCTCAGCAGTCAGTATCTAATCCTCTCCTATGCACTCCTCTCCCCCTGCGTGTCTTTCCCCATTGTGGTTTATTATTTTTGTTGTGGGAGATGAGGGAGTCGAGGATTATGCGTTCGGTATGGTATAAAAAAGATTAATAAAGGACTTTATTCTGGCCGAGTCTTTATTTACAATACATGTGAGATCTATGTGGCGGCATTATGGGTGATCTATATGGCGGTATTATGTGAGAAGCATATGGTGGTATGTGAGAACACTGGCGGTATTATGTGTGATCTATATGGTGGTATGTGAGAACACTGGCGGTATTATGTGTGATCTATATGGCGGTATTATGTGAGAACACTATGGCAGTATTATCTTCAGAAAGCGGACCCATTCTATGGTGGTTCTGGCTGAGCACCTGCACGCGGGTCTGGGGTAATAGAGGGGACAGCGTGACCTCCAGTTAGGTGCAGTCAGGGGAAGGCTGGTGAGGCAGCTGAAGAGAGGGGTCTCATTTTTATTGTTACTATATGGCTACATTTCCTTCCCAGCGTCACCCCGTACTTCGCCTGTCGCCTCGCTTTCACACATCGCCAGGACAGGATGGGGAAGACAGGATCTGAGGAGGGTAATGGGGTCTGCATGCAAAGTCTGGATCAGAACAGGCCATCTATCCGCAGAAATGTTTCCTGGATTTCTGTGGAGCAGACGCTCCATCCATGTGTATAAAAGACAGCGCTCTATGTACAATCCCTGGCTGCTCCACACACCAAACAGGGGGTCCCCATAGACCAGCACACTGCTCTCCTGAAATACTCTGTGCTGCTGTCACCCTGCTCCCTCCACCACATATCTCCCAGAATCCTTGCTGCCTGCCATCCTTGGTGACTGTCTACTTGTCAGTATAAGGCTGCCTTCACACTATCAGTATTTGGTTTGTATTTTACCTCAGTATTTGTAAGCCAAAACCAGGAATGGGTGATAAATGCAGAAGTGGTGTATTATACTTTTCCTCTATTTGTTCCACTCCTGGTTTTGGCTACAAATACTGAGGTAAAATATTGACCAAATAATGATAGTGTGACGGCAGCCATACTCTGCAGTCACCAACAAAATGGCTGCTCACTGGGTTCCTGAATATCATCCTCTCTAATCC
This sequence comes from Ranitomeya imitator, assembly GCF_032444005.1. Taxonomy (NCBI): domain Eukaryota; kingdom Metazoa; phylum Chordata; class Amphibia; order Anura; family Dendrobatidae; genus Ranitomeya; species Ranitomeya imitator. Next base: position 362,856,073 of record NC_091285.1, read on the forward strand.
CTTAGCAAACACCCAGAAGGGGAGGAGAGGAGACATCACACACGTCAGCAGACTCCGCCCATAATTACTGCAGTGCTGTAATGTGAGCTATTTGTACACTAGGTTTTTCTGAAATTTCAGCAGCTGCTCCCCCTAGTGTTTAAAAGTGGAAATTCCAAAACTTTTCAAATTATTTTTCATATTTTACTAAATTATAAACAAGTGATAATATTTTTTAAGAAAATGTAATCATTAATTCTTTACATTTTTACAATTTCTGAAAAAAATTTTTTTTGATGGCACCTTCCCTTTAAGGGCATGAAAATTCAAAGTTGGAAAATTGCGAAATTTTAAAACATTTTGCCAAATTTCCATTTTTTTCACAAATAAACGCAAGTTATATCAAATAAATTTTACCACTATCATGAAGTACAATATGTCACGAGAAAATAATGTCAGAATTACCAGGATCCGTTGAAGGGTTCCAGAGTTATTACCTCATAAAGGGACAGTGGTCAGAATTGTAAAAATTGGCCTGGTCATTAATGTTCAAACCACCCTCGGGGGTAAAGGGGTTAAAGGCCACATTTACATACTATAAACTGACTTCAGAAATACTTTTTCTAAAGATCTCTTTATGTGTGTAGTGTCATACAGGGACTGCTAGGCAGGGAATTTAGCTATGTAGACACAACTGCTGGTGGTGCTGGGATCACAGGGGACCTCTTTAATGTTTTGCTGCGATTTTGTGGCGCATGATAACCGCAGCATCCAGATGTTAATATAACGTCCAGAACTCATGTAGAAAACTGTGTTTCAATTAATGTGAAGGTTCTTCACCTTAAAAATAATTCTCTAATATGTCAGTATTATAAATACTGATCTGATAGCTGCAGGCTGGGAGGTGTAATTTTGCAATAGCTGGAGGACATCAGTGGTATGGTTTCCGTACAGGTAAAAGTCTTAGATTTTTCACAATCCGTATTTACGGAGGTTAGTTTCATTATGCTACTACAAGCTTCAATAGTTAGTTTGCATGCATAAAGGTGGTTCTTCTTGGGTGGACTAGTATGTTATGTAACGTATTAACCCTTTAAGGAAAGACACTATTTTGCCACAAAAGAGTTTATCACAAATTTGATATTGATGACCTACAGCAGCAGAAGGATAGGCCAACTATAGAAGGTTGGCGGAGATCCAACACCTGGCACCCTCACCAATCAGCACTGAGGTCTGTAAACAGAATACAGTGCTGCTCACCAATATTGGCACCACTTCATTTTTTTTTTCATAGACTGTACAATATCTTCAGAAAGGAAATTTACCAAAGATTTATCCTCAGGATTTTTTAATTAGTGGTCCAAAGTAATACAACATTATTTTTCAAAGGTTTTTGAAAATGAAAACTGTTGATTTCTTTGTTATGCAAGTATAGGAATGCAATTCAATCCTTTGATCCCTGAAATAATAACCTGCAACACCATGGTATTACTGTGCAGTATGCCTGCCAAGTAGCCTGCTAAACCTTACAGAGCTTGTGCCACTTTAGGTCCTTAGCTCCATAGCATTCCAATGCCACCCCTATCCCCAAAGTGATGGCACTGGTTGCTAAATAATCAAATATTAATTTCTAATTTAAATTCTGTACTGGTACATTGCTTCACCGTCATGGAAGGATTAGCTGACATTACATATGTTATTTCAGTACACTTAGCTCAGGGTAGATGGTGGAAACATACCGTATATAGAAATAGGTGCTATGTTAGGCATATATATATATATATATATATATATATATATATATATAAACCACGTTACACACAGGAGGGTCACTTCACTGACTTCATACATTAAAATGGTTTAAATGCAACAGTTGGGATGTGCTCCTCTTGGTATCAGAACTTGAACTCATGGATAAAGGTATGTGCAGACGTTCAGTATTAGGCAGCGCTTTGGATGCAGCACATGCCTGCGCCGTCCAAAGTGCTGCCGGCTATTGAAGGCAGGTGATTCCCCATGTGTTCATTGAACTGTGCAGAATCACCGCATCCAATACATTGTATGGGTGAAATTTATCTTGTGGAGGCTTGTGTCTCCGCAAGATAAATAGATATCCTCTGGTCTGGAAAGACGAGCTGCATGTCCGTCTCCACAGGTAAGCCGTGGGTGACTGTGCATGCATAGTGGAGATGAGATTTCTTGAAATTCCATCCATTATGCTGTAACATCTGGATGCTGCGGATGTGTGCTGTCACACCATAAGCGGCGATAAAGGGGCAGGACGGCGTACTGGGACCCGCACCTGTCCCTACCACTTTAATGGGGCCCTGGCTTTCCCTTATCTCGGGGGTACCTATGATGGTTAGGAGGCCCGAGCCGCCAGCGTATCCCTGTCTCCTGTGCAGGCCCTATAAGTGGCCCCCTCTCCCCCCAAAGGAGGTGCACTGCACCAGTGTAATAATACAACAAATAACAGGATATACAGACAAGGTAACTAAAAGTCTCAAACTCACCAAATGCTCACACAACCACAGAGGAAACACAGAGAAGGGAAGATAAGGAATAAACTAGGAAGGAAAATAGGTTTAACATGCAACAAAAACAGCAGACACCAATCTCTGCAAATAAACCTCCAACACCAACACTATGCTCCTTCAACCTCCAAGCCAGGCAGTAGAACTGATCACTGACAATAGCTGAAGTCAGGACTGGGTCTATATAGAGGATCAAATTACAAAATCCACTTCAGCTGAGAGAGACCCAGCTCTCAGCAACTCAGCAATAAGGTTAACTCCTGCACTGCTGCACAAAGCAGCCAGGTCAGAATGCAGGTGAAGAGCTTCTGTTCACTGTGTGTGAACGAGGCCCAGAGTGCTGCGGTTCTCTGGAACCTCTCTGTCACGGTAGCCCCGTGACAGTACCCCCCCTTCTACGAGGGACCTCCGTAACCTCAGGACCAGGTTTCTCAGGATGAGCTGTATGAAATGCCCGAACCAACCTAACAGCATGGACATCAGCAGCAGGTACCCACGTCCTTTCCTCAGGACCGTACCCTCTCCAGTGTACTAGATATTGTAGGGATCGACAAACTAAACGAGAATCCATAACCCTGGAAATCTGGAACTCGAGATTTCCATCAACAAGGACCGGAGATGGAGGTGAAGGGGACTGATTGGATGACGCCACAACCTTTTTGAGTAAGGAGCGATGAAAAACATTATGGATCTTAAATGACTGAGGCAAAGCCAGCCGAAAAGCAACGGAATTCACGACGGCCGCAATCCTATAAGGGCCAATGAACCTAGGGCCCAATTTCCACCAGGGAACTCTCAGCTTAATATTTTTCGAGGACAACCAAACCCAATCACCCACACAGGTCCGGACCTTCCACACGTCTCTGATCAGCCGCATTCTTATACTTGGAACCCATCCTCTTTAATTTTTCAAGAACCCCTTGCCATACGGACGTGATGGATGAAGAAAACCGCTCCTCTTCAGGAACACCTGAGGAATCCCTCCTATTAAATGAACTAGATTGAGGATGAAAACCATATGCCCCGAAAAACGGGGACTTACCAGTAGACTCATGAGTACGATTGTTTGTAGCAAATTCTGCTAACTGTAAGTATTTAACCCAGTCCTCCTGATTCTCTGAGATGAAACACCTGAGATAAGTCTCAAGATTTTGATTTACGCATTCAGTCTGACCATTGGATTGAGGATGAAAAACTGAAGAAAACGACAAATGAGTCCCCAGCCGGCTGCAGAAAGCCCTCCAAAACTTAGAAATAAACTGCACCCCCCCGGTCTGAGACAATATCTGAAGGAATACCATGCAGTCTCACAACCTCCTTAATAAAGACCTGTGCCAGAGTCTTAGCATTTGGTAATGCAGGGAGCGCAATGAAATGAGACATCTTGCTAAATCTATCAACTACGACTAAAATAGCTGTATTACCCTCCGAAACCGGTAAGTCAGTGATGAAGTCTATTGACAAATGAGTCCAAGGTTGGAGAGACCCAGACGGGCAAGAACGAGAGGACTTGGAACGCGCACACACACTGCAGGCAGCGACATATTCCTGTACATCATGTCTTACCCCAGACCACCAAAAACGCCGAGTGAGTAGGTCCGCAGTAACCTTACTTCCAGGGTGTCCGGCCAAAACCGAGTCATGATGCTCATTTATGACCCTGAGACGGAGATTAGCTGGAACAAAAAGTTTACCTAAAGGACAGGCTGCTGGGGCGTCCCCCTGTGCCTCTACCACCTCTTTCTCAAGATCAGAATTAATTGCGGCAACTACTACACCCTTCTGCAGTATAGGACCTGGTTCACAATTATCCCCACCCCCCGGGAAACAATGGGATAACGCATCAGCCTTGACATTCTTATTTCCTGGCCAGTACATAATGTAGAAATTGAACCTGGCAAAGAACAGAGACCACCTTGCATAACAGATTTGTGTGATCTGTGATCACCATGACCGGGTGAAGTGCTCCCTCCAAAAAATGACGCCATTCCTCAAATGCCCATTTAATTGCCAACAGCTCCCTGTTACCAATGTCAGAATTCTCCGTAGGAGATAATTTTTTCGAGAAAAATGCACACGGACACCACTTACTCTGAGAAATCCCTTGAGACAATACAGCTCCCACCCCTACCTCAGAGGGATCCACTCCTACCACAAATGGCTGAGTGATGTCAGGCTGTATTAATATGGGTGCAGTGGAAAATCACTTTTTCAAAGTTTCAAAAGCTTTACTGGCCGCACTGGACCATACGGAGAAATCCATGCCTCTCTTGGTCGTGTCTGTCAATGGTTTGGCTACCACTGAAAAGTTTTTAATAAATTTGCGATAGAAATTTGCAAAACCTAAAAACCTCTGTAAAGCCTTAAGGTCCTCAGGACGATCCCACTCCAAGACCGCCCTGACCTTAGCCGGATCCATACAAAAACCTATGGAGGATAAGAAATAACCCAGAAACGGAATCTCTTTAACCGCGAACATGCATTTCTCAAGTTTGGCAAACAGTTTATTGTCTCTGAGTACCTGAAGGACCTGCCGTACATGATTCTGATGAGACTCGAGGTCAGGGGAATAAATTAAGATGTTATCGAGATATACCACCACAAACCTACCTATTAAGTGACTAAGTATATCATTGACAAAGTGTTGAAACAGCAGGAGCATTACTTGACCCAAAAGGCATAACCAAGTTCTCGTAATGTCCCTCTGGAGTATTAACCCCTTAGTGACAGAGCCAATTTGGTACTTAATGACCGAGCCAATTTTTGCAATTCTGACCACTGTCACTTTATGAGGTTATAACTCTGGAACGCTTCAACGGATCCCGCTGATTCTGAGATTGTTTTTTCGTGACATATTGTACTTCATGTTAGTGGTAACATTTCTTCGATATTACTTGCGATTATTTATGAAAAAAACGGAAATATGGCGAAAATTTTTAAAATTTTGCAATTTTCAAACTTTGTATTTTTATGCCCTTAAATCAGAGAGATATGTCACGAAAAATAGTTAATAAATAACATTTCCCACATGTCTACTTTACATCAGCACAATTTTGGAAACAAAATTTTTTTTTGTTAGGGAGTTATAAGGGTTAAAAGTTGACCAGCAATTTCTCATTTTTACAACACCATTTTTTTTTAGGGACCACATCACATTTGAAGTCATTTTGAGGGGTCTATATGATAGAAAATAATGAAGTGTGACACCATTCTAAAAACTACACCCCTCAAGGTTCTCAAAACCACATTCAAGAAGTTTATTAACCCTTTACGTGCTTCACAGGAACTGAAACAATGTGGAAGGAAAAAATGAACATTTAACTTTTTTTTGCAAACATCTTAATTCAGAACCATTTTTTTTATTTTCACAAGTGTAAAAACAGAAATGTAACCATAAATTTTGTTATGCAATTTCTCCTGAATACGCCAATACCCCATATGTGGGGGTAAACCACTGTTAGGGCGCACCGCAGAACTTAGAAGTGAAGGAGCGCCGTTTGACTTTTTCAATGCAGAATTGGCTGGAATTGAGATCGGACGCCATGTCACGTTTAGAGAGCCCCTGATGTGCCTAAACAGTGGAAACCCCCCACAAGTGACACCATTTTGGAAACTAGACCCCTTAAGGAACTTATCTAGATGTGTGGCGAGCACTTTGAACCCCCAAGTGCTTCACAGAAGTTTATAACGTAGAGCCGTGAAAATAAAAAAATCGCTTTTGTTTACACAAAAATGATCTTTTTGCCCACAAATTCTTATTTTCACAAGGGTAACAGGAGAAATTAGACCACAAAAGTTGTTGTGCGATTTCTCCTGAATACGTCGATACCCCATATGTGGGGGTAAACCACTGTTTGGGCGCACCGCAGAGCTTGGAAGTGAAGGAGCGCCGTTTTACTTTTTCAATGTAGAATTGGCTGGAATTGAGATTGGACGCCATGTCGCGTTTGGAGAGCCCCTGATGTGCCTAAACAGTGGAAACCCCCCACAAGTGACACCATTTTGGAAACTAGACCCCTTAAGGAACTTATCTAGATGTGTGGCGAGCACTTTGAACCCCCATGTGCTTCACAGAAGTTTATAACGTAGAGCCGTGAAAAAAAAAAAATCGCATTTTTTCTACAAAAATGATCTTTTTGCCCACAAATTTTTATTTTCACAAGGGTAACAGGAGAAATTAGACCACAAAAGTTGTTGTGCAATTTCTCCTGAGTACGCTGATACCCAATATGTGGGGGTAAACCACTGCTAGGGCGCACCGCAGAGCTTGGAAGAGAAGGAGTGCCGTTTTACTTTTTCAATGTAGAATTGGCTGGAATTGAGATCGGACGCCATGTCGCGTTTGGAGAGCCCCTGATGTGCCTAAACAGTAGAAATCCCCCACAAGTGACCCCATTTTGGAAACTAGACCCCCCATGGAACTTATCTAGATGTGTGATGAGAACCTTGAATGCCCAAGTGCTTCACAGAAGTTTATAATGCAGAGCCGTGAAAATAAAAAATATTTTTTTTTTCCACAAAAAAGATATTGTAGCCCCCAAGTTTTTATTTTTACAAGGGTAACAAGAGAAATTGGACCCCAAAAGTTGTTGTCCAATTTGTCTTGAGTATGCTGGTACCCCATATGTGGGGGTAAACCACTGTTTGGGCGCACGGCAGAGCTCGGAAGGAAGGAGCGCCGTTTTGGAATGCAGACTTTGATAGAATGGTCTGCGGGTATTATGTTGCATTTGCAGAGCCCCTGATGTACCTAACCAGTAGAAACCCTCCACAAGTGACCCCATTTTGGAAACTAGACCCCCCAAGGAACTTATCTAGATGTGTGGTGAGAACTTTGAATGCCCAAGTGCTTCACAGAAGTTTAGAATGCAGAGTCGTGAAAATAAAAAATATTTTTTTTTTTCACAAAAAAGATTTTGTAGCCCCCAAGTTTTTATTTTCACAAGGGTAACAGGAGAAATTGGACTGCAATAGTTGTTGTCCAATTTATCCCGAGTACGCTGATGTGCCATATGTGGGGGTAAACCACTGTTTGGGCGCACGGCAGAGCTCGGAAGGGAAGGAGCGCCTTTTTGGAATGCAGACTTTGATAGAATGGTCTGTGGGCATTATGTTGCGATTGCAGAGCCCCTGATATACCTAAACTGTAGTAACCCCCCACAAGTGACCCCATTTTGGAAACTAGACCCCCCAAGGAACTTATCTAGATGTGTGGTGAGAACTTTGAATGCCCAAGTGCTTCACAGAAGTTTAGAATGCAGAGTCGTGAAAATAAAAAATATTTTTTTTTTTCACAAAAAAGATTTTGTAGCCCCCAAGTTTTTATTTTCACAAGGGTAACAAGAGAAATTGGACCCCAGAAGTTGTTGTCCAATTTATCCCGAGTACGCTGATGCCCCATATGTGGGGGTAACCCACTGTTTGGGCGCACGGCAGAGCTCAGAAGGGAGGGAGCACCATTTGACTTTTTGAGCGCAAAATTGGCTGTCGTGTTTGGAGACCCCCTGATGTACCTAAACAGTGGAAACCCCCCAATTCTAGCTCCAACCCCTAACCCTAATCCCAACCTGATCCATAATCCTAATCACTAACCCTAACCATAATCACAACCCTTACCCCAAAACAACCCTAATGTCAACCCTAACCATAACCCTAATCAAAACCCTAAATCCAACACACCCCTAATCCTAATCTCAACCCTAACCCTAATCCCAATACACCCCTAATCAAACCCTAACCTTAACCCTAATCCCAAACCTAACCCTAATCCCAAGCGTAACCCTAATGCCAACCCTAACCCTAATACCAACCCTAATCCAAACCCTAAACCTAATCCCAGCTCTAACCCTAACTTTAGCCCCAACCCTAGCCCTAACTTTAGCCCCAACCCTAACCCTAGCCCTAAGGCTACTTTCACACTTGCGTTGTTTGGCATTCCGTCGCAATCCGTCGTTTTGGACAAGAAACGGATCCTGCAAATGTGCCCGCAGGATGCGTTTTTTGCCCATAGTATTGCCGACGGATCGTGACGGATGGCCACACGTCGCGTCCGTCGTGCACTGGATTAGTTGTGTTTTGGCGGAGCGTCGGCACAAAAAAACGTTCAATGAAACGTTTTTTTGTACGTCGCATCCGCCATTTCTGACCGCACATGCGTGGCCGTAACTCCGCCCCCTCCTCCCCAGGACATAGATTGGGCAGCGGATGCGTTGAAAAACTACAGCTGCTGCCCACGTTGTGCACAATTTTCACAACGTGCGTCGGTATGTCGGGCCGACGCATTGCGACGGCCCCGTACCGACGTAAGTGTGAAAGAAGCATAACCCTAAATTTAGCCCCAACCCTAACCCTAAATTTAGCCCCAACCCTAACCCTAAATTTAGCCCCAACCCTACCCCTAACCCTACCCCTAACCTAACCCTAGCCGTAACCCTACCCCTAACCCTACCCCTAACCTAACCCTAGCCGTAACCCTACCCCTAACCTAACCCTAGCCCTAACCCTACCCTAACCCTACCCCTAACCCTACCCCTAACCTAACCCTAACCCTAACCCTACCCCTAACCCTAACCCTACCCCTAACCTAACCCTACCCCTAACCCTACCCCTAACCCTACCCCTAACCCTACCCCTAACCCTACCCCTAACCCTACCCCTAACCCTAACCCTACCCCTAACCCTACCCCTAACCCTAATTTTAGCCCTAACTGCTGTTCTCCTGCCGGCCGGCAGATGGAGACAGATGGCGGGCGCACTGGGCATGCGTCCGCCATGTTCTTCTGCCGGCGGCCAGGAGGAGCAGCAAGAGGATCCAGGGACCTAGGTGAGTATGCTAGGGTCCCCGAATCCCCCTATTTCTCTGTCCTCTGATGTGCGATCACATCAGAGGACAGAGAATTACACTTTACTTTTTTTTTTTTTTTTTTTGCGGTCGCCGGTAAACAGTTAATTACCGGCGATCGCAAAACAGGGGTCGCTAAAACCGACCCCCGATCATGCTCTTTGGGGTCTCGGCTACCCCAGGCAGCCGAGACCCCAAAGATTCTCCCGGTGCCGGCCGGCGGGCGCACTGCGCATGCGCCCGCCATTTTGAAGATGGCGGCGCCCACCGGGAGACACGAGGAGCATCGGTGGAGCTAGGTGAGTATTGGGGGGCCACCTGGGACCCCTTTTCTCTGTCCTCCGATGTGCGATCACATCGGAGGACAGAGAAATTAAAAAGAGATCGCTTTTTTTTTTTTTTTTTTGCGATCGCCGGTAAACGGTTAATTACCGGCGATCGCAAATGCGGGGAGGGTTAAAAACCCCCCGAATCATGTTCTCTGGGGTCTCAGCTACCCTCGGCAGCCGAGACCCCGGAGAAAATCGGCCTGTGGGGGGCGCTATACACTTTTTCCACAGCGCCGTTAATTAACGGCGCTGTGGTTTAAGTACCCTTAGCGGCCGCCGTTAAAAGGCGTATCGGCGGTCGCTAAGGGGTTAAACGTCGTCTTCCATTCATCCCCCTTCTTCATCCGAATGAGATTATATGCCCCCCTGAGATCTAATTTGGAGAACCATTTAGCCCCCACAATTTGGGTAAAGAGGTCCGGAATAAGAAGGGGCGGAAAAGAATCCCGGACTGTAATCTGATTTAATTCACAGAAGTCTAAGCATGGGCGTAAACCCCCGTCCTTCTTCTTAACAAAAAAGAACCCGGCAGCAATGGGTGATGACGAGGGTCTGATATGACCCTTGGTCAGACTTTCCGTGATATAGTCCTTCATGGCCTGTCTCTCTGGGGCAGAGATGTTGTATAGCCTACTCTTAGGCAGTTTAGCACCAGGAATGAGACGTATAGCGCAATCATAAGGATGGTGTGGAGGTAGCTCTCGACTCCCCTCCTCAGAGAATACATCCTCAAAATCTGAGATGAACTCTGGCAAAACCTGAGAACTCAATCCGGTCAGCTGAGTACCCACGCAATGTTCCTGACAAAACTCACTCCATCTAGTAATCTCCCGAGTCTGCCAGTCTAACACCGGGTTGTGTAATGTGAGCCATGGTAAACCGAGAACTACAGGCGACGGCAAACCCCCCAACACATACACTATGTTCCTTCAATCTCCAAGCCAGGCAGTAGAACTGATCACTGACAATAGCTGAAGTTAAGACTGGGTCTATATAGAGGGATAGATTACAAAATCCACTTCAGCTGAGAGAGACCCAGCTCTCAGCAACTCAGCAATAAGGTTAACTCCTACACTGCTGGCACAAAGCAGCCAGGTCAGAATACAGGTGAAGAGCTTCTGTTCACTGTGTGTGAACGAGGCCTAGAGCGCTGCGGTTCTCTGGAACCTCTCTGTCGCGGTAGCCCCTTGACATGTGCAGCGCCCAACCCACAGCTTTTACTGACCGTGGGAACATACCCTAAAGGCCTGACACACGTGCTCCTATTCTTGCAACATCTTGAGCCATGATATTGACACAGACAGACGCAAACTACCATTCAGAATCCAGTAAAAGATGGATCAACTTCAAATAATGAGTTAATTATGGACAATCTTTTTGTAACTACTTCATCCATTTTATGTTTTGCTGCAATGATTCTTTTTGGGGAGAGTGACATACCATCTCTGGCTTGTCAAGGTAAGGAGGCTTATTCGCCGTGCAATGCTCCTCTGGGAAACATAATATGCAAACTGCCTCTTCTGAAAAAAAGAGGACTTAAACTCTATAGCGCCACGTGTTGGAAGTAGTGATCCTACAAGTCACAATCAACTCTTTACGAGTCGTGCAATATGACTTAGGATAAAAGCCAAATTAGTATCTCAATTCGCAGATACGGTGTTTCGGGCTGTTGGCCCTCGTCAGTGCGAAACCATATTGCACGACTCGTTAAAGAGTTGATTGTGACTTGTAGGATCGCTACTTCCAACAGGTGGCGCTATAGAGTTTAAGTCCTCTTTTTTTCAGAAGAGGCAATTTGCATATTATATTTCCCAGAGGAGCATTGCACGGCGAATAAGCCTCCTTACCTTGACAAGCCAGAGATGGTATGTCACTCTCCATAAGGAGAAACGATACCCCTTAGACCCCAGTCCAGAGCCTCTCACGTAGCCAAATTAGTTCTCATGCTTCGTACTGACGAGGGCCAACAGCCCGAAACACCGTGTCTGCGAATTGAGATACTAATTTGGCTTTTATCCTAAGTCATATTGCACGACTCGTTAAAGAGTTGATTGTGACTTGTAGGATCGCTACATCCAACAGGTGGCGCTATAGAGTTTAAGTCCTCTTTTTTTCAGAAGAGGCAATTTGCATCTTTTTGGGGAATAATCCAATAAACCACTACATTTTTTTTATTTTATAAGAAACATTTTGACATTTTCTTTGGAGTTTTGCATCTTGTAAGAAGTCCTCAATAAATAAATATACAAAATAAGTATATTTAACTTTGCTTTAGCTCCTTGTCTTCGCTACATCACTGCACCGTAATAGTACAGCAGCTCACAATAACTAGATCTTGCAATGTTTTAATATGATGCAGGGACGGAAAGAATTAAACATGTGCAAGCAGGTGTAGCCCAGCTCACATTGGTTGAGGCTCTCAATGGTTCTCAGCATGGATGGAAATGCCACTTCTGCCTCTTGTTGCCAAAGGCATCCATTATTGAGGACTTATTTTAGTCTGAACCGTGTAGGAAACTATATCATATTAGGATTTATTGTGAGTGCCAATTTTTTCCACATGGAATAAAAGTTTTTGAATCTAGAGTGGGCTGGAAAATTTTCGATTTGTTATACAGAATTAAACATCTCTCTGGGCAAAACTATTATAGTGTGTGTTAGGTGTCGAGTTCCCGCCTCTGCACAGGGGGAATCTCGAACCATCTCTGCTGCGGTCTCCCATTCTTCTCCAGCTGCAGTGGAGTCTGCTCAGCGGAGACGTCGGTCCCAGCGTCTTGCTCAGTCTCACTCTGTGCATAGGATTACTGCTGCTTTTCCTGCTTCTGCCATTGAAGCCAGTGCTGGGCAGTGGTGAACAGACGCTTTTGGGACTAAGTCCTGCTTTTCCCCTTCTGAGCATGCCCAGGGCAAGATCTCCCGTTGGAGATCGAGGGTCACATGCTCAGATACTGTAGCAGATCCCATTTGTCCTCCAGGAAGGTCCTGAAGGTGCTCAACTTCTGTGGCAGCCTCCCATTGGTCCTTCTGGGAAGGTCATGTACATGCTGCAGCTATATAAGGTTCGCATGACCGCACGGCCATGCGCTAGTATACAATTGTAATCGTGTGTGTGTTGATGAGTGCAAGTCGTTGCTTAAAAAACCCATCCCTTGTGTATGACTGTTCGCGTAAGGTGTATGGCTGCAATCTAGCGCCCGGCTGAACTCACAGCGTTAACACACGAAACAGCGCCTACTGCTGTGAACGCCAGTACGGCGCCATTAGAGCACTTATTTAGCCCAAGTCTGGGTGGTTAGTGGCGTCCGCCAGTGCGGCACAGTTAGCATTCTCGTGCTATTTAATTATTAGTTTTGTTACGTGCGGTACTGCAGCCCTGTGACGCAACAGGGTTCGCTTCCTTCACACAGGGTGAAGTTAACCTGTGTGTGTATTCACATTGTACCGCCATATAGTCCGTCATTACTTGGCAGCAGGTTCCATCTCTGCACGGTGGACCCCGGGCTGCGAACGCACCTTATTCTATCTTATTATTTGGTGCGTTCCGCTAGCCCTAACAGTGTGGTATGCCTCTTCCACGGCCGGTGGGGACATTGCATGACTGATGGATTCAGGAGCACTGTTATATTTACCCTTGCATGTGTATATGACATAAAGACATTACATTCTGGCACACACATTTCAAGTCATTTCATGTAACACTTGTAAGATGAAAAGGTCAAAATAATGCTTCTAGATTATGTTTACAATGTTTCTTTTTCTTAAAAACACTTCTAATTGGGTCTTGTCCAGTATACATTATACACTGTGTGTAGAATTATTAGGCAAGTTGTATTTTAATCGCATGACACTTTTTAAACAAGTTATCCTATTCCAAGCTGTTCAGGCTTGAGAGCCAACTACCAATTAAGTAAATTAGGTGATGTGCATCTCTGTAATGAGGAGGGGTGTTGTCTAATGACATCAAAACCCTATATAAGGTGTGCTTAATTATTTGGCAACTTCCTTTCCTTTGGCAAAATTAGTCAGAAGAGAGATTTGACGGGCTCTGAAAAGTCCAAAATTGTGAGATGTCTTGCATAAGGGATGCAGTAGTCTTGAAATTGCCAAACTTTTGAAGCGTGATCACTGAACAATCAAGCGTTTCATGGCAAATAGCCAACAGGGTCGCAAGAAGCATGTTGGGCAAAAAAGGCGCAAAATAACTGCCCATGAATTGAGGAAAATCAAGCGTGAAGCTGCCAAGATGCCATTTGCCACCAGTTTTGCCATATTTCAGAGCTGCAACGTTACTAGAGTAACAAAAAGCACAAGGTGTGCAATACTCAGGGACATGGCCAAGGTAAGGAAGGCTGAAAAATGACCACCTTTGAACAAGAAACATAAGATAAAGCATCAAGACTGGTCCAAGAGATATCTTTAGACTGACTTTTCAAAGGTTTTATGGACTGATGAAATAAGAGTGACTCTTGATGGGCCAGATGGATGGGTCAGAGGCTGGATCAGTAAAGGGCAGAGAGCTCCACTCCGACTCAGACGCCAGCAAGGTGGAGATGGGGTACTGGTATGGGCTGATATCATCAAAGATGAACTTGTGGGACCTTTTCGGGTTCAGGATGGAGTGAAGCGCAACTCCCAGACCTACTGCCAGTTTCTGGAAGACAACTTCTTCAAGCAGTGATACAGGAAGAAGTCATTCGTTCAAGAAAAACATGATTTTCATGCAGGACAATGCTCCATCACATGCCTCCAACTACTCCACAGCGTGGCTGGCCAGTAAAGGTCTCAAAGAAGAAAAAATAATGACATGGCCCCCTTGTTCACCTGATCTGAACCCCATAGAGAACCTGTGATCCCTCATAAAATGTGAGATCTACAGGGAGGGAAAAAGTACACCTCTCGGAACAGTGTCTGGGAGGCTGTGGTGTCTGCTGCACGCAATGTTGGTCGTAAACAGATCAAGCAACTGACAGAATCTATGGATGGAAGGCCGTTGAGTGTCATCATAAAGAAAGGTGGCAATATTGGTCACCAATTTTTGGGAGTTTTGTTTTTGCATGTCAGAAAAGTTTATTTGTGCAGTTATATTGGTTTACCTGGTAAAAATAAACAAGTGAGATGGGAATATATTTGGTTTTTATTAAGTTGCCTAATAATTCCGCACAGTAATAGTTACCTAAACAAACAGATATCCTCCTAAGATAGCCAAATCTAAAAAAAACCCACTCCAACTTCCAAAAATATTAAGCTTTGATGTTTGAGTCTTTTGGGTTGATTGAGAACATAGCTGTTGATCAATAATAAAAATAATCCTCTAAAATACAACTTGCCTAATAATTCTGCACACAGTGTAGAAGAAATATTACTTCATTACTTGTGCAGTTTTGTTACTGCCTCTTGAAAACACATGTTTCCATAACACACTGCACATTTATATTGTGGTTTCAAATACTGTGCTAGGTTTGTTTTTCCCATTTTTCATCTTTTATATTTTCCATATGCTAAATAGCGCTTTGCTGTGTTTCCCTCCAGATATTTGGCTTCATGGATTTGGTAGATCTAGCAAGGAGTGCTCAAGTTTGCAGATCTTGGAAGATAATAACTCAAAATAGTTCACTCTGGAGTAGTGTAAGTCCATTTCTATTTATTGCA
Source organism: Ranitomeya imitator (assembly GCF_032444005.1). Lineage (NCBI taxonomy): Eukaryota > Metazoa > Chordata > Amphibia > Anura > Dendrobatidae > Ranitomeya > Ranitomeya imitator. The sequence goes on from NC_091285.1 coordinate 362,871,405, forward strand.
TGTTATATACATGAAAGGATACAAAGTAAGAAAAATCTGTTAAATGAGATATTATGATTATGTAGAACAAATGGGGCAAGACATTTATTGTTGTTCAGCTTGTAGCCCCAACTAATAGCAACCATTGTGGCCCCAACTAATGACAATCCTTGTGGCCGAAAATAATGACAAGACAACCCTTGTGGTGCTAACTAATGACAACCCTTGTGGTGCTAACTAATGACAACCCTTGAGGCAGCAACTAATGACAACCCTTGTAGCCCCAACTAATGACAACCCTTGTAGCCCCAACTAATGACAATCCTTGTGATCTCCAAACCTTAGAAATTTTTCCTTGTATGAAAAGTTTCCTCACGTCAACCAACTGTTAAAAGGGAGGAATTTATTGGCCTTATGTAAGGGCAGTTATTCATCTAATTCCTCCAAGTACAGAAATATTAAATGTGTAGAATTTAATTCTTTATTTTTTAGAAGTTTTATGAACTTCGATACAGAAGATGCCTCAGTGTTTTTTTTATTAGTCATCTCTAGAATAATAGGGGATGGTTACAATCCAGAAAATAATGTAGAATTATTTAATGAAGACTGCATATACGGTATTTGTTGAAACAGAGATGTTTTGCTAAGCGGCACTCTGTAAAGGCTGTAGACACCTATGACATTAATTTAAAAAAAAAACCATTTTGGTTACTTTTAGTTAGTAAAATTGCAGGCTGCAACCTTCATTCATTTTCAGACCCCTAATATGCAGTTTCAGCGTTTTCTTTTGTAGGAGTGTCTCTCCCAGTAATATAATAATAATAATAATAATAATAATAATAATAATTTTATTTCTATAGCGCTAACATATTAGAAGGGACTTGTACAGACAATTGACATTACAGCATAGCAATGAACACATACTGTAGATCAAAACAGATACCAAGAGGAATGAGGGCCCTGCTCGCAAGCTTACAATCTATTAGGAAAAGGGGAGACACGAGAGGTGGATGGTAACAATTTCTTTCGTTGTTCGGACCAACCATAGTGTAAGAATCGGGTGTTCATGTAATGCTGTATGAACCGGTTATTGGCCTAAGTATGTAACAGTACAGACACAAAGGGCTATTAAATGCATAAAGCATGTGAGAACATGATGCGAGGATCCTAGTTATGGTAAAAATTTGGAATGGGCAACACAGGGATAGTTAGGTTAATGCGTTGAGGCGGTAGGCCAGTATGAACAAATGCATTTTTAGTGCACGTTTAAAACTGTATGGATTGGGGATTAATCGTATTAACCTGGTTAGTGCATTCCAAAGAATTGGCACAGCACGTGAAAATCTTGGAAACGGGAGTGGGAGGTTCTGATTATTGAGGATGTTAAACCCAGGTCATTAGCAGAATGGAGGGCAAGGGTAGGGTGGTAGGCTGAGATTAGGGAGGAGATGTAGGGTGGTACTGAGCCATGGAGTGCCTTGTGGGTGAGGGTAATAAGTTTGTACTGGATTCTGGAGTGGATGGGTAACCAGTGTAATGAATGACTGGCACAAGGTAGATGCATCGAACAACGATTGGTGAGAAATATGTTCCTGGTTGCAGCATTCAAGACAGATTGGAGAGGGGAGAGTTTGGTAAGAGGGAGACCGGTTAGTAGAGAATTACAATAGTCCTGATGAGAATGAATAAGAGAAACAGTAAGATATTTTGCAGAGTCGAAAGTAAGAAAAGGTCAAATTCTATAAATGTTTTTGAGATGCAGATATCAAGAGCGAGCCAGTGATCGGATTTGGGGCTGAATGAAAGCTCGGAATCAGTGGGCATGTTGCTGGGAAGTAACGGTGGAACCACACACAGAAATGGCAATGTTGGGCATGGGTAGGTTAGTAGGGGAAGGAAACGCAAGGAGTTAAGATTTTCACAGGTTCAGTTTTAGATAGAGGGAGGGCATGATGTTAGAGACAGCAGTAAGACAATCACTGGTGTTTTCTAAAAAGGCGGGCGTGATATCAGGAGTAGAGGTGTATAATTGGGTGTCATCAGCATAGAGATGGTACTGGAAACCAAATCTACTGATTGTTTGTCAAATAGGAGCAGTATACAAATAGAAGAGGAGGGAGCCTAGAACGGATCCTTGCGGAACCCCAACAGTAAGGGGAAGATGAGAGGAGGAGGAGACAGCAAAAGATACAGTGAAGGAGTGGTCAGAGAGATAGGAGGATAGCCAGGAGAGAATGGTATCCTTGAGGCCGATGGAGCGTAGCATAGTGATGAGGGAGCTGGTGATTCACAGTGTTGAATGCTACAGAGAGATCCAAGAGAATTACCATGGAGCAGTGACCATTAGATTTAGCTGTTAGTGTTGTGAGTTCTGTTTTTGGGCTCCCTCTGGTGGTTACTGATGGTACTGGGTGACTTGTGTTCTCTGCGGTCTCTGGTGTCCACCTGTTCCATCAGGTTATGGGAGTTTCCTATTTAACCTGGCTTTTTTGTCATTTCCTCGCCGGCTAGCAATGTAATCAGCGTGTCTTTTTACCTCTGCTCCCTGCGTCTGTTATCTTCAGGACAAGCTAAGTTTTGATTTTCCTGTTCCACGTTTTGCTTACTTTTTGTCTTAGTCCAGCTTGCAGATATGTGATTCCTTGCTGCTGGTTGCTCTAGTGGGCTGAAATTACTCCTCATGTTCCATGAGTTGGCACATGAGTTCAAGTAATTTCAGGATGGTTTTTTTTTTAAGGGTTTTTCGCTGACCGCGCAGTTCACTTTTGTATCCTCTGCTATCTAGCTTTAGCGGGCCTCATTTTTGCTGATTCTATTTTCATAAATACGTATGTGCTTTCCTCTCATTTCACCGTTATTACATGTGGGGGGCTGCTATTTCTGTGGGGTGTTTCTCTGGAGGCAAGTGAGGTCTGTGTTTCTTCTTATAGGGGAAGTTAATCCTTCGGCTGGCGCGAGACGTCTAGGAATCATCGTAGGCACGATCCCCGGCTACTGCTAGTTGTGTGTTTAGGTTCAGGATCGCGGTCAGCTCAGGTTCCATCACCCTAGAGCTTGTTTTGTTTTTGGGCTTGTCCTTTTGTGATCCCCTGCCATTGGGATCATGACAGTATAGCCGGCCAGAAAAAATTGGTCATCGTTTTGGCTGAAGTAGGAGGAAAAGTAGTCTGAGGAAGTTTTTTTTTTTTTTCCCCCCTCCTCAGTGTTTGCTGCCTAGCCTTAATTGCAGCTTGACTGCTTCTTTCCTCCTCTTAATCCTTGAATGGCTCTGACCTCAGCTGTTTATCATGGACGTCCAGAGTTTGGCTTCCAGCCTGAATAATCTTGCTGCTAAGGTTCAAAATATACAAGATTTTGTTGTACATACGCCTATGTCTGAACCTAGAATTCCTGTCCCAGAGTATTTTTCTGGAGATAGATCTAGTTTTCTGAATTTTAGGAACAATTGCAAGTTGTTTCTTTCCTTGAAATCTCGCTCCTCTGGAGACCCTGCTCAGCAGGTCAAGATTGTTATATCTTTCCTGCGGGGTGACCCTCAGAATTGGGCATTTGCATTGGCACCAGGGGATCCTGCGTTGCTCAATGTGGATGCGTTTTTTCTGGCATTGGGTTTGCTCTATGAGGAACCTAACCTAGAGATTCAGGCTGAAAAAGCTTTATTGGCTCTCTCTCAGGGGCAAGATGAAGCAGAAATATATTGTCAGAAATTTCGGAAATGGTCGGTGCTTACTCAGTGGAATGAGTGCGCTCTGGCTGCAAAATTCAGAGATGGCCTTTCTGAGGCCATTAAAGATGTTATGGTGGGGTTCCCGGCGCCTACAGGTCTGAATGAGTCCATGACTATGGCTATTCAGATTGATCGGCGTTTACGGGAGCGCAAACCTGTGCACCATTTGGCGGTGTCTTCTGAACAGGCACCTGAGATAATGCAATGTGATAGAATTCAGTCCAGAAGTGAACGGCAAAATTATAGGCGGAAAAATGGATTGTGTTTTTATTGTGGTGATTCAGCTCATGTTATATCAGCATGCTCTAAACACACAAAAAAGGTTGATAAGTCTGTTGCCATTGGTACTTTACAGTCTAAGTTCATTCTGTCTGTGACGCTGATTTGTTCATTATCATCCATTTCCGTCGATGCCTATGTGGATTCAGGCGCTGCCCTGAGTCTTATGGATTGGTCATTTGCCAATCTCTGTGGGTTTAGTCTGGAACCTCTGGAAGTTCCTATTCCTTTGAAAGGTATTGACTCTACACCTTTGGCTATGAATAAACCTCAGTACTGGACACAAGTGACCATGCGTATGACTCCTGTTCATCAGGAGGTGATTCGCTTCCTGGTACTGTATAATTTACATGATGTCTTAGTGCTTGGTCTGCCATGGTTACAAACTCATAACCCAGTCCTTGACTGGAAAACAATGTCTGTGTTAAGCTGGGGATGTCAGGGGGTTCATGATGATGCATCTCCGATTTCTATCGCTTCATCTACTCCTTCTGAGGTTCCGGTATTTTTGTCTGATTATCGGGAGGTTTTTGAGGAGCCTAAGCTCAGTTCGCTTCCTACTCACAGGGATTGCGATTGTGCTATAGATTTGATTCCTGGCAGTAAATTCCCTAAAGGTCGTTTGTTCAATCTGTCAGTGCCAGAGCATACTGCTATGGGGAATTATGTTAAGGAGTCCTTGGAAAAGGGACATATCCGTCCATCTTCGTCCCCTTTGGGAGCAGGTTTTTTTTTTGTGGCCAAAAAAGATGGTTCCTTGAGGCCTTGCATAGATTATCGTCTTTTGAATAAGATTACAGTCAAATATCAGTATCCTTTGCCATTGTTGACTGATTTGTTCGCTCGCATTAAGGGGGATAAATGGTTCACTAAGATTGATCTTTGGGGTGCGTATAATCTTGTGCGGATAAGGCAGGGTGATGAGTGGAAAACCGCATTTAATACGCCTGAGGGCCATTTCGAGTATTTGGTGATGCCTTTTGGACTTTCTAATGCTCCTTCTGTCTTCCAGTCTTTTATGCACAATATTTTCCGTGAATATCTGGATAAATTTATTATCGTGTATTTGGATGATGTTTTGGTTTTTTCTGATGACTGGGAGTCTCATGTTCAGCAGGTCAGGAAGGTGTTTCAGGTCCTGCGGGCCAATTCTTTGTTTGTAAAGGGTTCTAAATGTCTCTTTGGAGTCCAGAAGATTTCTTTTTTGGGGTATATTTTTTCCCCTTCTACTATTGAGATGGATCCCGTCAAGGTTTAGGCTATTTGTGACTGGACGCAGCCTACATCTCTTAAGAGTCTACAGAAGTTCTTGGGCTTTGCTAATTTTTATCGTCGCTTCATAACTAATTTTTCTAGTGTTGTTAAGCCTTTGACGGATTTGACTAAAAAGGGTGCTGATGTTACTGATTGGTCTCCTGCGGCTGTGGAGGCCTTTCAGGAACTTAAGCGCCGGTTTTCTTCTGCTCCTGTGTTGCGTCAGCCAGATACGTCGCTTCCTTTTCAGGTTGAGGTTGATGCTTCCGAGATCGGAGCGGGGGCGGTTTTGTCACAGAGAAGCTCCGATGGCTCAGTGATGAAGCCATGTGCGTTCTTTTCTAGAAAATTTTCGCCCGCTGAACGGAATTATGATGTTGGTAATCGGGAGCTTTTGGCCATGAAGTGGGCATTTGAGGAGTGGCATCATTGGCTTGAGGGTGCTAGACATCGTGTGGTGGTCTTGACTGATCACAAAAATCTGATGTACCTTGAGTCTGCCAAGCGTCTGAATCCTAGACAGGCTCGTTGGTCACTGCTTTTCTCCCGTTTCAATTTTGTGGTTTCATACCTGCCAGGTTCAAAGAATGTGAAGGCGGATGCTCTTTCTAGGAGTTTTGTGCCTGACTCCCCTGGAAATTCTGAGCCCACTGGTATCCTTAGGGATGGGGTGATTTTGTCGGCTGTCTCCCCAGACTTGCGACGTGCTTTGCAGGAGTTTCAGGCGGATAAACCTGATCGTTGTCCGCCGGAAAGACTGTTTGTTCCGGATAATTGGACCAGTAGAGTCATCTCCGAGGTCCATTCTTCTGTGTTGGCAGGTCCTCCTGGAATATTTGGTACTAGAGACTTGGTGGCCAGGTCTTTTTGGTGGCCTTCCTTGTCGAGGGATGTGCGTTCTTTCGTGCAGTCTTGTGGAGTTTGCGCTTGGGCTAAGCCTTGCTGTTCTCGGGCCAGTGGATTGTTGTTACCTTTGCCTATCCCGAAGAGGCCTTGGACGCACATTTCCATGGACTTTATTTCGGATCTCCCTGTCTCTCAAAAAATGTCCGTCATATGGGTTGTGTGTGACCGCTTTTCTAAGATGGTTCATCTGGTACCCTTGCCTAAGTTACCTTCCTCCTCTGAGTTGGTCCCTCTGTTTTTTCAAAACGTGGTCCGTTTGCATGGCATTCCGGAGAACATCGTTTCTGACAGGGGATCCCAGTTTGTGTCTAGATTTTGGCGGACGTTCTGTGCTAAGATGGGCATTGATTTGTCCTTTTCGTCTGCATTCCATCCCCAGACGAATGGCCAGATGGAACGAACTAATCAGACTTTAGAAACTTATTTAAGGTGTTTTGTTTCTGCTGATCAAGATGACTGGGTTTCCTTTTTGCCGCTTGCCGAGTTTGCCCTTAATAATCGGGCTAGTTCTGCTACCTTGGTTTCTCCTTTCTTTTGTAATTCGGGGTTTCATCCTCGTTTTTCCTGTGGTCAGGTGGAGCCTTCTGATTTGTCCTGGAGTGGACATGGTGGTGGATAGGTTGCATCGGATTTGGAGTCATGTGGTGGACAATTTGAAGTTGTCCCAGGAGAGGGCTCAGCAGTTTGCTAATCGCCGTCGCCGCGTGGGTCCTCGACTTCTTGTTGGGGACTTGGTGTGGTTGTCTTCTCGTTTTGTTCCTATGAAGGTCTCTTCTCCTAAGTTCAAGCCTCGGTTCATCGGTCCCTATAGGATCTTGGAAATTCTTAACCCTGTGTCGTTTCGTTTGGATCTCCCGGCATTGTTTGCTATTCATAATGTGTTCCATCGGTCGTTGTTGCGGAAGTATGAGGTACCTGTCGTTCCTTCGCTTGAGCCTCCTGCTCCGGTGCTGGTGGAGGGTGAATTGGAGTATGTTGTGGAGAAGATCTTGGATTCTCGTGTTTCCAGACGGAAACTCCAGTATTTGGTCAAGTGGAAGGGTTATGGTCAGGAGGATAATTCTTGGGTGATTGCCTCTGATGTTCATGCTGCCGATTTGGTCCGTGCTTTTCATAGGGCTCATTCTGGTCGCCCTGGTTGTTCTCGTGAGGGTTCGGTGACCCCTCCTCAAGGGGGGGGGTACTGTTGTGAGTTCTGTTTTTGGGCTCCCTCTGGTGGTTACTGATGGTACTGGGTGACTTGTGTTCTCTGCGGTCTCTGGTGTCCACCTGTTCCATCAGGTTATGGGAGTTTCCTATTTAACCTGGCTTTTTTGTCATTTCCTCGCCGGCTAGCAATGTAATCAGCGTGTCTTTTTACCTCTGCTCCCTGCGTCTGTTATCTTCAGGACAAGCTAAGTTTTGATTTTCCTGTTCCACGTTTTGCTTACTTTTTGTCTTAGTCCAGCTTGCAGATATGTGATTCCTTGCTGCTGGTTGCTCTAGTGGGCTGAAATTACTCCTCATGTTCCATGAGTTGGCACATGAGTTCAAGTAATTTCAGGATGGTTTTTTTTTTAAGGGTTTTTCGCTGACCGCGCAGTTCACTTTTGTATCCTCTGCTATCTAGCTTTAGCGGGCCTCATTTTTGCTGATTCTATTTTCATAACTACGTATGTGCTTTCCTCTCATTTCACCGTTATTACATGTGGGGGGCTGCTATTTCTGTGGGGTGTTTCTCTGGAGGCAAGTGAGGTCTGTGTTTCTTCTTATAGGGGAAGTTAATCCTTCGGCTGGCGCGAGACGTCTAGGAATCATCGTAGGCACGTTCCCCGGCTACTGCTAGTTGTGTGTTTAGGTTCAGGATCGCGGTCAGCTCAGGTTCCATCACCCTAGAGCTTGTTTTGTTTTTGGGCTTGTCCTTTTGTGATCCCCTGCCATTGGGATCATGACATGTTAGTAGATCATTAGAGACTTTGGGGAGGGCAGTTTCAGTAGAGTGTAAAGAGCGGAAACCAGATTGTAGAGGGTCGAGAAGAGAGTGATCTGAGACATAGCGGATAAGACAGAGTGGACCAGGTGTTCCAGGAGATTAGAGATGAAGGGAAGATTAGAGACAGGTCTATAGTTACAGGGTAGTTCTGGTCAAGGCATGGCTTTTTAAGTAATTGATGTATGATGGCATGCTTAAATGAGGAGGGAAAGATACCGGAAGAGAGAGAGAGGTTGAATTTTTTTGTTAGGTGAGTGGTGACAGTGGGGGAAAGGGACTGGAGGAGATGTGACAGAATGGGGTCACTAGTGTAAGTGGTAGGGCGAGAAGATGCGAGGAGCCTGATTGCTCCTTCTTCTGTGACTGGTTCAAAATCAGAGAGTGAGCGAGATGTAGTAGGGGAGGGAGGACAGTGCATGATATGAGGGGATTGGGAGATAAGTTCCTGTCGGATATGGTCAATTTTTTCTTTAAAATAATTGGCCAGATCGTCAGCGCGGAGATCCGTGGTTTGGGCCTGCACCATTTGGGTTGAGGAGGGAATGAAAAGTGTCAAAGAGACACTTTGGGTTATTCGATAGTGAAGTGATGAAGGTGTTGAAATAGGTTTGTTTGGATAGGTGAAGGGCAGAGTTGTATGTTTTAAGCATAAACTTATAATGGATGAAATCTTTGGGTAGATTGGTTTTTCTCCATAGACGCTCAGCGCACCTGGAGCACCACTGTAGGAAACATGTTTGCAGTGTGTGCCATGGTTGTCACTGTCTGTGCCAAGTTGTTCTATGTATAGGAGGTGCAGCTTCATCCAGGGCACTCAGGGCACTTTGCAGTGCTTCGTTATAATGCTTGAGTGCAGAATCAGGACATGAGATCATGAGATGGAGGAGATGGGGGCCAATGATGACTGCAAGTTCTTCATAAGTTTCTGGGTGTTAATGGCATATATGTTTCTATAAGTGTGGAAAGTGGGGGTGACCAGAGCGGGATGGCAGTTCTTGATAGAGAATGAAAGAAAGTTGTGGTCAGAGAGTGGTAGAGTTTGTGAAATCCTCCACTGAGCAAAGCCAGGAGAAGACCAAGTAGAGGGATTTCCATCTTTATGCATAGGAGGGTTAGTAAGCTGCGAAGGCTAAAAGAGGAGATTAGAGATAAAAGGTGAATAGCAACTGAGGAGAGGGGAAAGCAATGGGGATGTTGAAATCACCCATGATGAGGGTAGGGATGTCACAGGAGAGAAAATGTGGAAGCCAGGTGGCAAAGTGATCTAGGAACTGATGGGAGGGGCCCGGAGGACGATACACCACCGCCACTCGCATGGAGAAGGGGATGTAGAGACTGACAGCATGGAAGAAGGGAAGACAAGTGAGGGTACTTGAGGGATAACATGAAAAGTACATTTGGGTGATAGGAGCAGACCAACGCCTCCACCTGCTCTGTTGTCTGATCTTGGGGTACGAGAAAAGTGTAGTCCACCAAATGAGAGAGCAGCAGCGGTGGTGTCTGCTTGCTGGATCCCGGTTTCAGTAAGGGCCAGTAGGTTAAGAGAATCAGAAAGGAAGAAATCATGGATGAAGGAGATTTTATTACACACTGAGCGAGAATTCCTGAGGGCACAATTAAGAGACAGAAGGCATGCAGGGAATATTAATGAGATTTGAGGGGTTTCTGAGTGTAGCAGTTGAGGGGTTTGTCTTACTATAACATGGGGGCCGGGGTTGGGAGAGATATCTCCTGTGACTAGGAGAAGGAGGATAGAAAGAGTGAGCAGATGGTTAAGTGATTTGTGAGACCGTCTCTTGTTTTGGATGGTGGGACTGAATGGATCTTAGCAGTTTAGCAATCTATACATAGGAGAGTAGAGGACTGAGGGGCCGATATGGATGGAATGTAAAGAGTTAGTGCAAGGACGGTGGATATGAGTGAATGCAGCAGCCAGAATATAAATTATACAAATGCATATGGTAAATATTTGTTGTGGTCCAGATGTACAGGGAATTGGTTTGTTTAATTGTCTTACCTGTCTCCTGCCCTGTCTAACTGCCATGGTATAACTGCCAGATACTTTGAATAAATGTACTTCGATTAAATGTACATAAATGCTAACCCCTGCATAAATGCTTCCCCAGGCTCAATATATAGGAGGCTTGCTCTAACATCTCTCACTATTTTATCTTGTTGGCAATTAAACTAAATATAGGCTGGGTGACAGCACTGCTTGTATCCAAAGTGCTGCTGTCTGCTCTGCTCATATATAAGCACAGTTTCTATTATCCATCTTGCAATTATTTCACTTTTCATTTGCTGTTCTTCATTTTTATAGCCTGTGGCTATAACGGCGCTGTGGAAAAAGTAAATAGCGCCCCCCAGAGTCGGATTTTCTCTGGGGTCACGGCTGCCGGGGGTAGCCGAGACCCCAGAGAACATGATTCGGGGGGTTTTGTACCGACCCCGCATTTGCGATCGCCGGTAATTAACCGTTTACCGGCGATCGCAAAAAAAAAAACAAAAAAAAACGCGATCTCTTTTTAATTTCTCTGTCCTCCGATGTGATCGCACATCAGAGGACAGAGAAAAGGGGTCCCCGATCGCCCCCCGATACTCACCTATCTCCCCCGTTGCTCCTTGTGGCTCCCGGTGGGCGCCGCCATCTTCAAAATGGCGGGCACATGTGCAGTGCGCCCGCCGGCCGGCCTCGGGGGAATCTTTGGGGTCTCGGCTGCCGGGGTAGCCGAGGCCCCAAAGAGCATGATCGGGGTCGGTTTTACCAACCCCTGTTTTGCGATCGCCGGTAATTAACTGTTTACCGGCGACCGCAAAAAAAAAAAAAAAAAAAGCAAAGTGTAATTCTCTGTCCTCTGATGTGATCGCACATCAGAGGACAGAGAAATAGGGGGATTCGGGGACCCTATCATACTCACCGGTGTCCCTGGGTCCTCCTGCTGCTCCTCCTGGCCGCCGGCATCTTCTGGGGAAAAGAAAATGGCGGGCGCATGCGCAGTGCGCCCGCCATCTGTCTCCATCTGCCGGCCGGCAGGAGAAGAGCAGTTGGGGCTAAAATTAGGGTTAGGGCTAGGGTTAGGGTTAGGGCTAGGGTTAGGGTTAGGGCTAGGGTTAGGGCTAGGAGTTAGGGCTAGGGTTAGGGCTAAATTTAGGGTTAGGGTTGGGGCTAAATTTAGGGTTAGGGTTGGCGCTAAATTTAGGGTTAGGCTTCTTTCACACTTACGTCGGTACGGGGCCGTCGCAATGCATCGGCCCGACATACCGATGAACGTTGTGAAAATTGTGCACAACGTGGGCAGCGGATGTAGTTTTTCAACGCATCCGCTGCCCAATCTATGTCCTGGGGAGGGGGCGGAGTTACGGCCACGCATGCGCGGTCAGAAATGGCGGATGCGACGTACAAAAAAATGTTACATTGAACGTTTTTTTGTGCTGACGGTCCGCCAAAACACTGATCCAGTGCACGACGGACGTGACGTGTGGCTATCCGTCACGATCCGTCGGCAATACAAGTCTATGGGCAAAAAACGCATCCTGCGGGTACATTTGCAGGATCCGTTTCTTGTCCAAAACGACGGATTGCGATGGATGCCAAATGACGCAAGTGTGAAAGTAGCCTTAGGGCTAGGGTTAGGGTTGGGGCTAAAGTTAGGGTTGGGGTTAAAGTTAGGGCTAGGGTTGGGGCTAAAGTTAGGGTTAGAGTTAGGGTTAGGGTTTGGATTAGGGTTAGGGTTGGCATTAGGGTTACGCTTGGGATTAGGGTGAGGTTTGGGATTAGGGTTAAGGTTAGGGTTGTGATTAGGAGTGTATTGGGATTAGGGTTAGGTTTGAGGTTAGGGTTGAGATTAGGATTAGGGGTGTGTTGGATTTAGGGTTTTGATTAGGGTTATGGTTAGGGTTGACATTAGGGTTGTTTTGGGGTAAGGGTTGTGATTATGGTTAGGGTTAGTGATTAGGATTATGGATTGGGTTGGGATTAGGGTTAGGGGTGTGTTGGGGTTAGGGTTAGAGCTAGAATTGGGGGGTTTCCACTGTTTAGGTACATCAGGGGGTCTCCAAACACCACAGCCAATTTTGCGCTCAAAAAGTCAAATGGTGCTCCCTCCCTTCTGAGCTCTGCCGTGCGCCCAAACAGTGGGTTACCCCCACATATGGGGCATCAGCGTACTCGGGATAAATTGGACAACAACTTCTGGGGTCCAATTTCTCCTGTTACGCTTGTGAAAATAAAAACTTGGGGGCTACAAAATCTTTTTTGTGGAAAATTTTTTTATTTTTTTATTTTTATGACTCTGCATTATAAACTTCTGTGAAGCACTTGGGCATTCAAAGTTCTCACCACACATCTATATAAGTTCCTTGGGGGGTCTAGTTTCCAAAACGGGGTCACTTGTGGGGGGTTATTACTGTTTAGGTACATCAGGGGCTCTGCAAACTCAACATAACACCCACAGGCCATTCTGTCTAAGTCTGCATTCCAAAACGGCGCTCCTTCCCTTCCGAGCTCTGACGTGCGCCCAAACAGTGGTTTACCCCCACATATGGCGCATCAGTGTACTCGGGATAAATTGGACAACAACTATTGCAGTCCAATTTCTCCTGTTACCCTTGTGAAAATAAAAACTTGGGGGCTACAATATCTTTTTTGTGGAAAAAAAAAATATTTTTTATTTTCACGACTCTGCATTCTAAACTTCTGTGAAGCACTTGGGCATTCAAAGTTCTCACCACACATCTAGATAAGTTCCTTGGGGGGTCTAGTTTCCAAAATGGGGTCACTTGTGGAGGGTTTCTACTGGTTAGGTACATCAGGGGCTCTGCAAACGCAACATAACGCCCGCAGACCATTCTATCAAAGTCTGCATTCCAAAACGGCGCTCCTTCCTTCCGAGCTCTGCCGTGCGCCCAAACAGTGGTTTACCCCCACATATGGGGTACCAGCATACTCGGGACAAATTGGACAACAACTTCTGCGGTCCAATTTCTCTTGTTACCCTTGTTAAAATAAAAACTTGGGGGCTACAATATCTTTTTTGTGGAAAAAAAATATATTTTTTATTTTCACGACTCTGCATTCTAAACTTCTCTGAAGCACTTGGGCATTCAAAGTTCTCACCACACATCTAGATAAGTTCCATGGGGGGTCTAGTTTCCAAAATGGGGTCACTTGTGGGGGATTTCTACTGTTTAGGCACATCAGGGGCTCTCCAAACGCGACATGGCGTCCAATCTCAATTCCAGAGAATTCTACATTGAAAAAGTAAAACGGCGCTCCTTCACTTCCAAGCTCTGCCGTGCGCCCAAACAGTGGTTTACCCCCACATATGGGGTATTGGCGTATTCAGGAGAAATTGCATAACAAAATTTATGGTTACATTTCTGTTTTTACACATGTGAAAATAAAAAAAATGGTTCTGAATTAAGATGTTTGCAAAAAAAAGTTAAATGTTCATTTTTTCCTTCCACATTGTTTCAGTTCCTGTGAAGCACGTAAAGGGTTAATAAACTTCTTGAATTTGGTTTTCAGAACCTTAGTGGTGTAGTTTTTAGAATGGTGTCACACTTCGTTATTTTCTATCATATAGACCCCTCAAAATGACTTCAAATGTGATGTGGTCCCTAAAAAAAAATGGTGTTGTAAAAATGAGAAATTGCTGGTCAACTTTTAACCCTTATAACTCCCTAACAAAAAAAAATGTTGTTTCCAAAATTGTGCTGATGTAAAGTAGACATGTGGGAAATGTTATTTATTAACTATTTTTCGTGACATATCTCTCTGATTTAAGGGCATAAAAATACAAAGTTTGAAAATTACAAAATTTTAAACATTTTCGCCATATTTCCGTTTTTTTCATAAATAATCGCAAGTAATATCAAAGAAATGTTACCACTAACATGAAGTACAATATGTCACGAAAAAACAGACTCAGAATCAGCCTCAGAATCAGCGGGATCCGTTAAAGCGTTCCAGAGTTATAACCTCATAAAGTGACAGTGGTCAGAATTGCAAAAATTGGCTCGGTCATTAAGTACCAATTGGCTCTGTAACTAAGAGGTTAATATACTGTATTTTTCCCATTTCTGTAGAAATCTGTTTGCAACCCTCCGTTGCTATCTCTAACACTGAGAGAAGGGAGGAGGAGGGCAAAGAGCAACCAGATGAACAATTAAAAAAAATTATAATCTATGCAAAATGTAAACCCACGGCGACTGTCACCATTCATATTGCTAGCTATGTTTACGCTTTGATCGCAACAGTTAAATCCTTCAAGTGCTGCTGTCAAGCATGATAGTGTCATAGTGCCTTAAACATGGCTGCTTTAACTCCATAGACCAGCAGCCCCCCATTAATTGCTATTGCATGGGTTCCAATGTTTTTCCATAGCAACCAGGTGTCTTCTAAATGCTTCTGCCATAATACTACTTCTATAACACTCTTTCTTTGGCTGGGCTCTACAGGGCACAAGTATTTGTACAATAGACTTGCATATGCAACCAAGTGATCATAGATTCAAGACTGATAAAAAGTGTAAGAAAATAACAAACCTTCCCTCCCCAAAGAAACATATATATAAGCTTAAATTGCTCCTCATACACACTATTTTGCTCAAACTAAAAGAGTAAATCAACTTCCAATAGTTTTATAAATTTTGTAGGCTCACAGGGTATGGATTCAGTAGAAAGCTTAGACTCTTTCTATTGAATCCGTACTCTGCTCTTGGTGCTCAGGCTGGAACTGTGCGTTCCTGTCTCCTGTGCTGCACACTTCTTGGGGGTCTCTTAAGTGATCAGTGGTGCTCTACATAGCCAAAACCCCACCAATCTGTTGGCATTTAAAGTACTTGTAAAGTATAAAAAAACTCCCCCCTCGCAATCAAGAAGTTGGCTTGCTGGGAAGCAATGTGATCACAGAATGATAGTTGAACTTCTGATTTTATTAATTTGCAGATTGATTTCTCTTCAGTAAGACATCGCATTCAAGACAAATTTGTAATCAACATCTTACGGAAGTGTCGTCCATACGTCATACGTTTAAATCTCCGCAGATGTTCCACTCTGCACTGGTCTACCTATAAAGGCATTGGTAGGAGTATTTTTTATCTTACCATTTTTAGAAATGTTATAAATGTTTTTGTAAGCATAAAAAGTCATAAATTATTTGTGAACTGATAGGGATTTTACAATGGAAGTAACACTATTGAAGTTTGCATTATTGCAGTAGTTTTATTATTACTCTTGTGCATAATTATCCTCAAAGGGGTTTTGAAGGATCACAATAGATGGGTGGGACTCGGGAGTCACCTCTGTCACTTGTTTGAAGGGGCTGTAACCGTTGTGTGAGCCCTTCAGTCACATCAATGTTTACACTGCTCAGTTACCTGTAAGTATAGTCGCTCATGTGTTGGGTATTTCAACGATGTCCCATTGGGGTGATGGAACGATGAAGCAATGCCCAGTAGCGCGGTCACTAAGTGTACAGCATGTATGTACATGGGCTCATTTCAACAATTGGTTGTGGAGATCACTTGTTCCTGGTGGACCCTTCAAACGGATCATTGTCATGGGCTGCCAATCTGCTACTTATAATTTAACCTATAGATCATTATTGAGGATTCATTAAAAAAAAAACCTTCTATAAATACAGAGCTGTCACTCAAAAATTGGAAATTTGAAATATGTTAATATATTAGAATATACACTATGGCCTCAATTCATCAAAGCTTTTAAGCCAGAAAACTGACGTAAAAATCTGTGAAAAATCACACAATGTGCGGCTACACAAAAATGTAGTGAGTTTTGTTGTTTTCACACTATTTTCAACCATCTCTGACAAAGCTATGGTGGGACGGAATCGTGATGTAATGTGATGACCTCCCCTCGTCAAATTCAGGACGTTCCATAAACCACAAATCTTATGCATCGGTCCATATATTCGCTCATAAAATAAAGCTGCTAATTTGTTTTAGGCCAAAGTTTTATAGTGATTCTGTAGAATCTGAAAATGTCAATTTCATATTATTATGTCACAAAGTAAAAAAGAAAAACTAATTTAATAGAAAAAAAAATATGGTTTTATTAAAAGTCACAAAAGCACTGGTAATGCTGATAATACAGAGCAAAACATTTAATACATATGCCAGAATGTACGGTAATTTCCTGTTTCAGTACATGACACTGGTTTGTGTTCTTGCATAGTTTACAGCATGGAAAACTGTATATTACAGAGTTAACAATCTCATATACACATTTTATTAATATATATACAATTACTGTAATAAACTATTGATTCTTTAAATAGCTGTAGGATTTTATTGTTCCTTCCCTCAAATACAGCCGTATGTGATTTATTGTGTGTAGACAACCTCTGGATACTCATAGCCGTCTTGTAAAATAAAGATTAAATGCAGTTAAGTTGCAAATGTTAAAAATACCAGCGAACAGATAGCACGAACAATACGGAAAGGTATAAGCTCCCATAGACATTGGATGTGTCTCTAAAGATCCTGCCGGCAAGATTTCCCACTCCAACGGTAATGGGGGTTGTCAGACAGCCTCAAGTATCCATTCTCAGATGAAAAGGATTTCTTAGATTTTCTAGGCCAGTGCCTTGATTTCTACCATTTCTACATACGGTGTTTGACAGCAGCTTACCCCACTGCTTCTTGTCATCTTCCCTCAAAGGGCACATTCAAACGGAAAAAATAGGTGTCTGAATTATGTGTTTTACGAGCTGTATTCTGTTCATCTGTAGGAGATGAGAATTTGCGAGGTATTATTATTTTTTATGTCCATATAGGTTTATTTTGTAGATGTCAGTAAGAATTTTTTTTTGTGTGGATGAAATGAATACCAACTGTTTGTCTCATATTACTCATGTGTTAGGTTGGCAAAGACATTACATTGCTGTTGTCCGTATACTCGTTCTCACCTGGCCCTCCCATGCACGTGCATGATTGACACAATAGAGCATGCATACGTTCTCAGTAGGGAGAGGGGCTTATTGCTAGTAACCGCTTATCTCCCTGAGTGAAAAAAAAGATTCTCATTAGTGATGGGTGAACATACTCGGATAACGTCTTATTTGAGCACGCTTGGGTGCTATCCAAGTATCTTGGACATTGTTTTTGCTAGGGAATTCCCACATGTGTTCAGGCTGTCTAACAGCCGCAAATCATGCAGCTACTGGGACTTGGACATAATATACGAGCATGCCCAAGATACTCGGATAGCACCCAAGCGTGCTCTGATAAGACGTTATCCGAATATGTTCACCCATCACTTAACTAATGTCTCTCAACATCTGCTGTCAATGGAGAATCAGGATGTCTTTATACACCTTCTATGGTGGTTTGTTCCCACTGAAATTGGCAGGTTTGGACAATATACAGGTGCTTCTCACAAAATTAGAATATCATCAAAAAGTTAATTTATTTCAGATACAAAAAGTGAAACTCAGATATTAGACAGTCATTACAGAGTGATGTATTTCAAGTGTTTATTTCTGTTAACCCCTTTCTGACCTCGGACGGGATAGTACGTCCGAGGTCAGATCCCCTGCTTTGATGCAGGGCTCCGCGGTGAGCCCGCATCAAAGCCGGGACATGTCAGCTGTTTTGAACAGCTGACATGTGCCCGTAATAGGCGCGGGCAGAATCGCGATCTGCCCGCACCTATTAACTAGTTAAATGCCGCTGTCAATCGCAGACAGCGGCATTTTACTACCATTTCCGGCCGGGTGGCCGGAAATGACGTCATCGCCAACCCCCATCACATGATCGGGGGTCGGCGATGCTTCAGAATACTGTAGTAACCATAGAGGTCCTTGAGACCTCTATGGTTACTGATCCTCGGCAGCTGTGAGCGCCACCTTGTGGTCGGCGCTCACAGCACACCTGCAATTCTGCTACATAGCAGCGATCTGATGATCGCTGCTATGTAGCAGAGCCGATCGTGCTATGCCTGCTTCTAGCCTCCCATGGAGGCTATTGAAGCATGGCAAAAGTTTAAAAAAAAGTTAAAAAAATGTGAAAAAAATAAAAAAAAATATAAAAGTTTAAATCACCCCCCTTTCGCCCCAATCAAAATAAATGAAAAAAAAAAAAAATCAAATCTACGCATATTTGGTATCGCCGCGCTCAGAATCGCCCGATCTATCAATTAAAAAAAGCATTAACCTGATCACTAAATGGCGTAGCGAGAAAAAAAATGCGAAACGCCAGAATTACGTTTTTTTGGTCGCCGCGACATGGCATTAAAATGCAATAACGGGCGATCAAAAGAACGTATCAGCACCAAAATGCTATCATTAAAAACGTCATCTCGGCATGCAAAAAATAAGCCCTCAACCGACCCCAGATCATGAAAAATAGAGACGCTACGGGTATCGGAAAATGACGCAATTTTATTTTTTTTTTTAACAAAGTTTGGAATTTTTTTTCACCACTTAGGTAAAAAATAACCTAGTCATGTTAGGTGTGCATGAACTCGTACTGACCTGGAGAATCATAATGGCAGGTCAGTTTTAGCATTTAGTGAACCTAGCAAAAAAGCCAAACAAAAAACAAGTGTGGGATTGCACTTTTTTTGCAATTTCACCACACTTGGAATTTTTTTCCCGTTTTCTAGTACACGACATGCTAAAACCAATGATGTCGTTCAAAAGTACAACTCGTCCCGCAAAAAATAAGCCCTCACATGGCCAAATTGACGGAAAAATAATAAAGTTATGGCTCTGGGAAGGAGAGGAGTGAAAAACGAACACGAAAAAACGAAAAATCCCAAGGTCATGAAGGGGTTAATGTTGATGATTATGGCTTATAGCCAATGAAAACCCAAAAGTCATTTTCTCAGTAGATTAGAATACTTTATAACACCAGCTTGAAAAAATTATTTTAAAATCCGAAATGTTGGCCTACTGAAATTTATGTTCAGTAAATGCACTCAGTACTTGGTCGGGACTCCTTTTGCATCAATTACTGCAACAATGTAGCATGGCATGGAGGCGATCAGTCTGTGGCACTGCTGAGGTGTTATGGAAACCCAGGTTGCTTTGATAGCAGCCTTCATATTGTCTGCATTGTTGGGTCGGGTGTCTCTCATCTTTCTCTTGACAATAGGAATACTTCACACTAGGCCTTTGAAATCAAGGTCTGGAGGAAGAGTTGAGAGACAGACAATCCAAGCTGCTTGAAGTCTAGTGTGAAGTTTCCACAATCAGTGATGGTTTGAGGAGCCATGTCATCTGCTGGTATAGGTCCACTCTGTTTTATCAAGACCAAAGTCAGCGCAGCAGTCTAACAGGAAATTTTAGAGCACTTCATGCTTCCCTCTGCTGACAAGCTTTTTGCTTTTTGGAGATGGAAATTTAGTCCTCCGGCAGGACTTGGCACCTATCCACACTTTTAAAAGTACTAATACCTGGTTAATAAACAACAATAAATGTACTTCTGTGTAGAAACCATTCGATTTTAGATGCCTGTATATTAATCATTTTGTATCCTCATTTGTTTCCTTTGTGTTTGTAATCCCTAACCTATTTCCATATTTTTCCAAACTATAAATTATTCTTGAGATATACAGAGAAGACTGTCAATCACTGAACAGGACTGCCCACTGAATGCATATGCATGCAAATAATAGGGATAAAGAAAATGTGAATTTTGCAAAAACTGTATATCAATCTGATTAGCTCATCCTGCTCTATAACATCCTGATAAGATACCACTTTCAACATGACAGATTCCCTTTATTTGATGGCACAGGAACGACAAGTCCATTTTTACCCCGGGGCACCTTTCGTTGTGGGTCTAGTTATCAGGAACTTACATGTAGTAAAGAGAAAGCCAGCTCACCTAGTACATGAAGTCCAGCTTGCACGGAACCAGGTGGATCCACACCAGATAATATGCTCAAGGAAACAAAAGTTGTTGTTCCAGAGTCTGGTAAAATAGTTCTTTGTTTATTTTAAGTCCATTAAAAATGTACAAAAATTACAAAGGTTGCATAGTCAGGGCAAGGGAGCAAGACGCGTTTTGAACGCTCACGTGCGTTCCTTTATCACAGCCAAGCTTAAAATAAAGAAATAACTATTGTACCAGACGCTAGAACAACAACTTTTTTTTTTCCTTGATCAGGAAGTTACATCAACTTAGATAATACAAACAAGTCATCAATAACAGTACATATACAACCTAATAGTTATTTGGGTAGTCCCAGATAGGTAAAGCACATAGTCATTTCATAGTTTTATCTCCTTTGAGGCACAGTTTAGCCCTAGCCTACTGTTTAGTAGGCTAGGGCTAAATAACCTCTTACACAGAAATCATACATCTTATACTGCAATAATCTTTATAGAAAAGTCCTTGCAGAATTTAAGAAAAAAAGATCATCAAAAAAATGTAATAAAGTTGCTGTTAAGTCAACACTGTTAATAGGACACTGCGTGTTTTTCCCGACTCAATTTGAGTTGTGTACTTCTTGTCTCCATCAATCTTCTCCCACTCCTCTTCATCCATCCCTGCATGAATCTGGAATTTCTCTTTTGGACATTCCTCATAGTAACTCCTAACATACTTCCCCACAAACCATCCTTTGTACTCTTGTGGCTCCTTACATTCCAAGCCATTGTAATTGACATTGTAATGGTGCTTTAGCCAGTAGAACAAGTAATGAATGTGGTAGTCACACCGCCAGGGGTTGTCTCTAAGCCATAACCTTTTCAAAAAATACAAATCTTCCAAGACCCCATATTGGAAATTGAAGAGCTTGTTTTCTGACAAGTCTAATTCATGGAGATTTAGGAGACCTGAAAAGGCAGCTATAAATAAAACATATAAAAAAGGAATGTGGTTAATATTAATATATTTGGTGAATCATACATTCCTTAAAGGGAAGATGTCATGTCCAGAATTTCTGGTTACCTTAAGACATAGGGGTAATCTGCAGGTTAATTGTATTATGATTCTGTTTAGCTGGCCTACTGGATCATCGGCTATGAAAAAATGAAGTTTTTTTCTCACTACATCTGCTTGCTTCCATTCATTGTGATGTATCAGGGGATTGCTACAATCACTGCTCGCTACACAGTGAGCATGCCCTAATCACTCTGCCGCACTTTGATTGACAGCCTACTCTTCACTCACACATGCTGCACAACTGACTGTCAATCAGTGTCGGGAGTGATTTTGACTTCTTTTTCTCTCTATAGGTGCTGCTACAGGTTTCAAACACTATTTACCTGCAGATTGTCCCTATATCTACAGGTAAATACTGTTTCTGGACATCACAGTTTACCTTTAAAGGGGCTGTGTGGTGAAAACATGATAGGTGATAACTAGCTGATTCTGATTGATGTGCCCACTGGAGCCCGTACAGATTGACAGAATGGGGAATTTGTATCCCCTACAGGAAATTGCTATTCCCAATATGAAACGAAGTGGCAGGAGAGACGTCCAATCTCCATTCTTTCTCTATAGGGGTGCTGGAAAAAGCACTCGGCAGCCCCATGTAACCTCAATAACTAGTAGAGCGGCGTACTGAGCTTTCGCCCTGCTGTTCCATTCTAATGAGGCTAAAAGTGCCCAATTCTACTGATCAGTACAGGTCCCAGTGGTCAGAGCCCCACCAATCTACAAGTTATCACCTATCCACCAGACAATCTCTATAATTTCTGAAATTTCTCACAGGAAAGAAATATATCTTGTTACCGTGTTAGCCAGTAGATAGAAAAATATTTAGAATTGAGAGTCCTCAGTGGTTGATACCTTTTAATGGCTAACTGAAAAGATGGTAATAAATTGCAAGCTTTCGAGACTACATACGTCTCTTCATCAGGCAAAGACTAAAACAAATTCTGAAGAATCACATATTTATGCACAACATAGTATAGAAAAAAAAAAGGGAAAAACCATGGATAAGCCAGGTGACATGAAGCAGAATTACCATGGGTGATAAACAGTTACGTCCATAAATATTGGGCCAATTCTTAGATAAGGATTGTTTTATTGTCCTGTGATTATGGTCTCTGTTGTGGTGACCCCACATGGTCTGATGGGCAAGTTCCTTAGTTGATGTAAAAAGACATAAATCCGTGTGACACATTCATTCCTGCAGTTAGAGTGTCAAAGGTCGTCATCAGTTTATATTCCCAGACTCTTCTGTCTCTCTGAGATTTGAAGTTACCTTTTAGTACAAGTAATTTCATGTCCATAATGTTATGATTTGGGAGACAGAAATCTATTGCCACAGGTAGATCCATTCTTTTTTCTCTTATTGTATGGCGGTGAGAGTTCATCCTTGTTCTCAGTTTCTGCCCTGTCTCCCCCACATACAGACCCCCAGTTGGACATTTAGTACAAATAATTAGGTACACCACATTAGAAGTGTCGCAGCTGAAAGTACCTGGTATCTTGTAGTCCTGATGTGAATTGGGGATCTTTATCTTGTCCGTGGTCATTATAAATGGACAGGTTTTACATTTTTTCTGGTTGCAAGGAAAGGTACCTGCAGCTGTTGGAGAGGACAGGGAGCTCTTGACAATGATGCTTCTTAGATTTGGGGGCTTGCAATTTGTTACCATCTTTTCAGTTAGCCATTAAAAGGTACCAACCACTGAGGACTCTCAATTCTGAAATTTCTCAAACACTTAGATAAAATGAGCAAACCTCATCATGATGGTGAGCATCATCATTAAATGCCTCTCAAAGGAGCTGTTTATCCTTCATATATCAGACATGATACAGTGTTTTATTAAATATTTTTTTTAAATATCTTTACATGTGCTCTTTGTATAAATGCATCCAACTAACTTAAAACAGTTTTCCAGGTTTATCATGAAAGTCTGCAGTCACTTTATGTGACTACAGAGCGCATACTGGATTCTCCTGAACTGGCAGCGAAATCGAGCGGTCATGTGAACGTAGATGTGCGATGTACTGTACATACTGCTGGTCACATTCCAACTAGCTGTGCATGTTCTCTCTCCATTCACTTGCATGTCTAGTCAGCTGCAGTAATCATATGAGGGCAAATATTGAAAGACGTTCTAAGCATTAGCAAGTGGATAGCATGGGAAAATTTCCCTTTAAATAAAGATGGTCCCTGAAGCTTTCCATATCTCTTAAAGAAAATCTCTCAGTTGATTTGTGTGTATTATACTAATAGTATCCTGGAATATGGCCTGGGCTGCACTTCTAGGATATATAACTTTTGTTTCTGTATGTGCCCCCATTGTGTTGCTGTAAGACCTGGACAAATATATTGTCTCGTGTCCGCAAGTCAAGTGTATGTAAAGCCAAATGAACATTCACCCCTTCCTCGCTCATAACCTTGCCCATCCCTCTGCACTGGTGTCACCGATTCTGTCAGACTGCCATATGCCTGAGGATCGCATCGCTATCCTCGTACTGACCTGAGTAACAGCTACATAGGAATACATGCTGTCACGCTCAGGTCAGGTGAGCAGATGTCAGTCCGAGGATTGCGATGTGATCCTCAAGTGAGTAACTCAGCAGTCTGACGGCAGCTAATCAGTCATGCCAGCCGGGAGGGGTGCACGGGAATATGGACGGGGGAAGGGGTGAACATTTATTTGGCATTTATATACGCTTGACTTGCCGGTACGCCTGTAAATGCGAAATGAATATTCTTCCCTGCCCATAGTCCCACCCACTCCTCCCAGCCGGCGTCACTGATTCAGTCAGACTGCTTAGTTACTCTCCCACAATTCTTGGGCTGGCAGTTTACTCTCCTGACCTGAGTGTGACACCGTGATGAATTTCTATGCAGCTGTCACTCTCAGGTCAGAGAGCATCGCAATCCTCGGGAGAGTAATTTAGCAGTTTGACCAAATCAATGACGGCTGCTGGGAGAGGTGGACGGGACTATGGGCAGGGCTAAGGGTGAATATTAATTTCGCATTTACATGCGCATAGGCAGCTCTCCTGATTTGAGCGTGACAGCATGTATTTCCATGCAGCTGTCACTCAGGTCAGGAGAGGCGATGGTCAGTCTGAGGATTGCGATACGATTCTCGGGCACACGGCAGTCTGTCAGAATCAGTGACGCCAGTGCAAAGGGGTGGGTGGGATTATGGGCGAGGGAAGGGGTTAATATTCATTTGCCATTTATATACTTGACTTGCAAGCGCATAACCATAAACTTGTCCAGGGCTTACAGGAACACAACGGGGACACGTAAAGATGAAAAAGTTACATATCCTAAAAGGGCTCCCCAAGCCCAACACTGTGTGCAGAATTATTAGGCAAGTTGTATTTTGATCTCATGATACCTTTTTATACATGTTGTCCTACTCCAAGCTGTTCAGGCTTGAGAGCCAACTACCAATTAAGTAAATTAGGTGATGTGCATCTCTGTATTGAGGAGGGGTGTTGTCTAATGACATCAAAACCCTATATAAGGTGTGCTTAATTATTAGGCAACTTCTTTTCCTTTGGCAAAATGGGTCAGAAGAGAGATTTGACAGGCTCTGAAAAGTCCAAAATTGTGAGATGTCTTGCAGAGGGATGCAGCAGTCTTGAAATTGCCAAACTGTTGAAGCGTGATCACCGAACAATGAAGCGTTTCATGGTAAATAGCCAACAGGGTCGCAAGAAGCGTGTATTGTCAAAATAACTGCCCATGAATTGAGGAAAATCAAGCGTGAAGCTGCCAAGATGCCATTTGCCACCAGTTTTGCCATATTTCAGAGCTGCAACTGTTACTGGAGTAACAGAAAGCACAAAGTGTGCGATACTCCGGGACATGGCCAAGGTAAGGAAGGCTGAAAAACGACCACCTTTGAACAAGAAACATAAGATAAACGTCAAGACTGGGCCAAGAAATATCTTAAGACTGACTTTTCAAAGGTTTTATGGACTGATTAAATTAGAGTGACTCTTGATGGGACAGATGGATGGGCCAGAGACTGGGTCAGTAAAGGGCAGAGAGCTCCACTCCGACTCAGGCGCCAGCAAGGTGGAGGTGGGGTACTGGTATGGGCTGGTATCATCAATGATGAACTTGTGGGACCTTTTCGGGTTGAGGATGGAGTGAAGCTCATCTCCCAGACCTACTGCCAGTTTCTGGAAGACAACTTCTTCAAGCAGTGGTACAGGAAGTAGTTAGTATCATTAAAAAAAACCTTGATTTTCATGCAGGACAATGCTCCATCAAATTCCTCCAACTGCTCCACAGCGTGGCTGGCCAATAAAGGTCTCAAAGAAGAAAAAATAATGACATGGCCCCCTTGTTCACCTGATCTGAGCCCCATAGAGAACCTTTGGTCCCTCATAAAATGTGAGATCTACAGGGAGGGAACACAGTACACCTCTCGGAACAATGTCTAGGAGGCTGTGGTGGCTGCTGCACGCAATGTTAATAGTAAACAGATCAAGCAACTGACAGAATCTATGGATGGAAGGCTTTTGAGTGTCATCATAAAGAAAGGTGGCTATATTGGTCACTAATTTTGTGGAGTTTGGTTTTGCACGTCAGAAATGTTTATTTCTAAAATTTGTGCAGTTATATTGATTTACCTGGTGAAAATAAACAAGTGAGATGGGAATATATTTGGTTTTTATTAAGTTGCCTAATAATTCTGCACAGTAATAGTTACCTACACAAACAGATATCCTCCTAAGATAGCCAAATCTAAAAAAAAAACCCTCTCCAACTTCCAAAAATATTAAGCTTTGATGTTTATGAGTCTTTTGGGTTGATTGAGAACATAGTTGTTGATCAATAATAAAAATAATCCTCTAAAATACAACTTGCCTAATAATTCTGCACACAGTGTATATCAGGATACTATTAAGATACTACCCAAAAATCACCTGACAAATTACTTTTCATTTCCCTCACTGGGAAAATACAGTTTATCCAGTTATATCCAAATTATCACTCCCTGCTTGTTTTGGTTTTTGTAAAGCTAATTGTACATGATTTGTGCCTTTATAGGGGTCTCCTCTATGTTAAAATTGATTGTGAATTGGCCCAAGATGGAGAATTAAAAAAAAAAAAGTCAGCACTTTCCTCCTGGCCCAATGTCACTTCTTCGCATTGACTTCTGTGCCCCACACTGGACTCCTGAAATAATGTCAAGTGACGGCTGCAGCCAATCAGCAGCCGCCAATAGTCCTGCGGCCTTCAAATTCTGTCCCAAAGTGAATGACATTATTTATTTCATGGGACCGACATGAGAAATGCAAGTCCGTGCGGAGGAGTGGCTCTGATTTGGGAGGAGAGTGCAGGTTTCTTATTGTGTATGGGCTCAGGGTGGAGAAATCTAAATAAGTTTTAAAGTAGGGGAAAACTCCTTTAATTTTGGATAGGTCTGTAAATAAAAGGCAAAACTGAAAAAGCGGGAAATTGAAACAATTAAACGTTGTCAATGCTTTGGTAGAAAACAGTATTGCTTAATATGGATTGAAATCTGAGAGTGAAAATGGAAAACTTTACAGTTTTCTTGAGTCATATGTGGTAACTGTGCAGATCTCCCCTCCCCCGTCACTCATTCTGTGCAGGGATGTGCCTCACTGGATCTCTCCCTGTTCTCTTCTGCTAAGCTTCCAAGTGTTTCTATAGATCTGTCGTCTATAGGTCGCGTCTAACTTTTTTGCCTTAATGCAGATGGAATATCCCAAATAGTGGCTCCATAAATTAATAATTAAAGGGAACCTGTGATCAGGATTTACCCCCCCCCCTCCCCCCAGTTCTCACAATAAACCGTACCCCCTCCTCCTGAGCCAGCGCAGATTGGTAGGGTGTTACAAAGCAATTACATCATGCCCCCCTGCGATGAGCACCCAAACACCAGCTGCTGGCCTCTGATAGTCCGGTGGCTAGTGTAGGTACAGTGGTGCAGGGATCCAGTTGCTCTCTACTCTGCAATACATTTCAATTGAAATAAATATCCAAGGAGAAAAAGGAGAATGCGGCACTCACCCAGGTAGATTGCGAATCAAAGTCCTTTATTCATCGTAACGTAACAACGATGAACCCGTGGAAGCGCACAAGCGCGAAACGATCGTAGTCCTGTTCTTTCTCCCGGCACCGCTGATCTCTCCCAGCCGCCTCTCCTTACTATGTCCGTTGTTACGTTACGATGAATAAAGGACTTTGATTCGCAATCTACCTGGGTGAGTGCCGCATTTTCCTTTTTCTCCCTGGATATTTGTTCAGTGCTTTTTATGCTGAGCACCACCCGAACATTGCAGACTATATACGTGCTATAGGAGTCTTGCAGTGGAATCCTCAGGCTGCGGCTACACCACCTGCTGAGATAACACCTAGTGCCGTTCATATTTTGTGCTTTTTGATTTCAATTGAAATGTACGTCCAATGATGTAGATCCAGATGAAAATACTAGCATCAGTGATCCCCTTCATTCATGAGCTTGGTCACGGTCTCACCCCTTGTTACACACCCCTACACACTCAGAAAAGCGACGTCTTGCAGTAAACTCAAATCTATGCTACATTCTGTGCAGAAGTGAACAAATGTGAGCAGTCTTTTTAGTGATTGGTGTGGTCTCTGGACCCAGACCCCCCATGATTTAATGGTTCAAAGGTGGGAATAACATAAAAAAAGTAAAATGATAGGTACCCCTTAATTACTATTGAACCTCATATTTACAAAAAAGCCCAATTCTATTCTACTGACTATAGAGTGCATAACAATTTCATTTTTTTTCTTCTAATTTTCACTTACCTGGGTCTATAAATTCTATCCCATTATTGCTGAGGTTTAAAATCTCAAGATTTTGAACATCTTTAAACTGATTTGCTTGCAGCCGTCTGATTTTATTGCTGGAGAGATCCAGTTTTATGATGTCTGGAGAAATGTCAGTTGGAACTTGCTGTAACTCTAGAAGGGTAAAAATAATCATTGCTTGTGGTTTTATCACTATCACCTTAACACAGCTGTGATTGTCTTACTGTATGATTCAGAAATGCGTAAACCATTCTCACTGAAGCAATCCTAAGAATTAAAGGGGTTGTCCAGAATATGAAAAAATATGGCTGAAACCTGCATGTTATGCCTATAAACAGCTAAGGAAACGTTGAAACTTCACTTCTATGCTCCCCTATATCTTCGATAAGTCTTACCTCATTGAGAATTCTCTGTACTGAGACAGACAAACCTATAATCGTATGATC
The DNA here is from genome assembly GCF_032444005.1 of Ranitomeya imitator. Taxonomy (NCBI): domain Eukaryota; kingdom Metazoa; phylum Chordata; class Amphibia; order Anura; family Dendrobatidae; genus Ranitomeya; species Ranitomeya imitator. Next base: position 362,899,678 of record NC_091285.1, read on the forward strand.
TCTATTATACAGATTGCTGCAGAGGGACAAGATCCGATTGATACACTTCATGTATTGTGGATGTAAAAAGTCTACACACTTCTTTTAAAGTGCCAGGTTTCTTTCATGTAAAGAAAAATCATACCAAGAAAAATAATTTCAGAACTTATTCTACTTTTAATGTCACAAATAATTTGTACAAATCCATTGAGAAACAAAATGAAATCAATATGAGTGAAAAAATAAAAACAGAAAAATTAAAAAAGGCCTACAGCAACAAACAGCTATAATACTTTCTGGCAAGTACTGGAGGCATATGGCATATATGAAGTATTCTTGATATATCTTGCCTATCGGGGTAGCCTGGCAAGTGTAAAGCATTTTCTTACAAAAAGAAATATCCAAGCCCAACTATGTTTTGCTAAAACCTACATCAAGCCTGCCAATAGCATATGGGAAAATGTGTTATGGTCTGATGAGACCAAGGTATAACTTTTTGACCATAATTCCAAAAGATATGTTTGGCATAAAGCCATAATGTGTATCATCAAAAGAACACCATGCCCACAGTGAAGAATGAGTGGAAGCAGCATTATGCTTCAGGTCTGATTTTCAGCAGCCAGACCTGGGACTTTAGTCAAGTTGGGGGGAATTGTGAATATTAATAACTATAAATCAATCTTGCATCAAAACTTTCAGGTCTCTGGTACAAAGCTGAATATAAAGAGGGATTACACATTCTGCATGAGAACAACCCAAAGCATTCCTCCAAATTAACAAAAGAATAGTTTCGTTAGAAGAAGATCAAATGCCTGAGGAATGCCTATTAGGCAACCCCTACATGTATTCAGTCTGTCTAGCAGCTGCAAATCATGCAGCTGAGGCGACGAAAACTAAATCTCCGAGCAAGCCCTAAATACTCGGAGAATACCCGAGCATGCTTGGGGAGACCCAGGCAACAAGGCTACTCGCCCATCACTAATCAGCATCTCTCCCTGATCACTAAGGTAAGGAACTTGTTTGGAGGGCTGTCAACAAGTCTCTTTTACTATCAGGTCCAGCAATTTAAGTCCATTTAGTGGATCTAATGGGCATCCCTAATTGTCTGACTACAGATTTAAAGGGTTTGACTGAGGATCCAAGGAGAGGAGAAGTTTTCATAGGATAGAAAATACCTTTAAGATCCATAATGATCTGACCACTTAGGCCCCCGTAGATCACCAAAATTGGACATTTTTATCCCTGTTGGAGCAAAGGTGCGCATGCTTGACCTGTGCTCCATTCATTCAATGTGGGACTGCCAACTGCAGCACTATCACTTCATTCTATAAAAGATAAAAGTTTCTCGTTTGTGGGGGTTCCAGCAATCAGACACTCACCGGTGGTCGATAAGTGATAACGTCTCTTCATCAGACAACTCCTTTAAGCCATTTAAGAAACTTTTAGATGCCAACATAGTGGTTCATGTTGTACTATGCTATCCAATAATAAATAAAATTGAGTTAAAGTCAAAAGTGAGAGACTATAGACACTACTGGATAAGACTTTACCAAATTTTGGGCAAAAAGAGGAAGGATACATTTTCTTAAAAGGTCAACATAATGGCATTGGATCCAGTTTCTGGGGCTTAAAATGTGTTAACATTCATAGTATTATAACCAGCCATGCTTAGTTACCTTTTTTTCTGCAGTCTAGTGTTGCAGTTGGATATAGATAGGTATGGCAAAGTGTTGAATCCACAGAAGGTTTTGTCACCTTGGATCCTTCTAGTGGTTTAGGTTTATCATCTTCTTCTTGGCATATTACTTGAGGTGTAATGTCTTTTAATTTTCCACCTTTGAGTTCTGCTGGGTTCTCACACTTGGCATAATTCCCAAAGTTCCTGTTTCGAGGAATCTGTAGGAATGTTACAAGCGACTCCAACTCGCAGTTGCAATCCCAAGGATTGTCATAAAGTCTAAGATAAGTAAGTCGCGGCAGTTGGATAAATACCTCCTCTGATATGATTTTTATCCGGTTATGTTGAAGTAAGAGAGTTGTCAGCCTTTTTAAGCCAAAGAAAGCCTGATGCTCAATTTTTGTAATTTCATTTTGTTGTAAATCCAGACTTTTTAGATTTTGAAACTTAGAAAAGGCATTATCTTTTATTATACGAATTCTGTTTCTCGAGAGCAAAATATGTACCAGATCATCTGGCCAATCATTTAGGATAGATGTATGCTTTCTCTCCTGACAGTCCAAATATTTTTCATTGATATATGTGTATGTCTCACACGCTAGTCCTGGAGCATAGCGTTTAACAGTACTAGAGGATTTTTTCGAGTTGTTTGATCTGTCATTTCCTCGGTTGTTTCTTCTTACCTTCTTAAACTCTGATGCTTTACAAAAGAAAAGTAATATTATTAGGGCAACCACTTGCATCCTGACATCCAACTGGCCCTGATTTCCCAATGCTGTAATGAAATCGTTTTCTCTTCAAGCAGAGTTCACAGCTGGGATAGTTAGAACCCCTCTTCTGAAAAACAAGAGAATGGAAATGTAAACTTTGTTTAGACGTTTTAGTTTAACATTGTATGCATACTTAAAAAAAAAATAAATATGAAGTTCTGGAAATAATTACCGTACCATATCTTGCACAAAAACGGAGTTGAACTAATTATACAGTACTTTAACATTGTTTAGGAAATGTTGCTAGCACTCACCTTTTGAACTCTCTTTTACGTGAACATTTGCAAAGATTTTGGCCTCATTAATGCAATATATGAAGACCTGGACTTTGATGTTAAAGGGGTTTTCCAGGACATATCATTTAGCAGGCAGTCTAACATGGGACTTTGCTATGTAATCTAAGATCAGCATAATATAAGCCAAGAGAGCCTGATACCAACAAAGTATCTATCACTTATTGGATAGCTTACTGTAGTTGTGATAGAATCCCTGATTTCTCTGTTGTAGAAGTAGCAGTAGTCATAATACTAAGCTGTGTATAACCCCGCCCACATCCCTGATTAGCCGCTACCTGTGTACATTGTCAGAAAACTGCCAATCAGTGATAGGGGGAGGGGTTACACTGATTAGACTGACTACTGTATATGTGAGACTTAGTCAGACATTGATATTATCCAGCTGATAAAAAATTGTATTGAAACTACAACACAAAGCCTATTAAGTGATACATTCATAGTCAGGTTATCTTGCCCTATATTATGCTGCTGTGGCGTCCCAGGGTCCTGGTCGTCACAGTGGTATTGCTTTCCTCTCGGGGAGAGTGATGCTACGTTTGGAGGCAAAGAAGGATAACTGCATCCAGGTACCACAAACATGCAACACTTCACACTCCAAGCCATCAGGGGGAGCTTTTGCTCCTATTTATTAGTTCACTCCCCACATATATATAACTGGTAGTCTGTAGGGAAAGTTAGTCAGTTCCAGACAGAAGTTGGTTGCTGGCTGAGCTCAGCTCAGCTAGTTCCAGACAGCCGTCTGGTCTGAGGAGTACAGAGTGTCCACGGAGCTGTGCATGCCCTAAGAGCTGCAGCTCCCAGAAAGAGACATTGAAGGCCGAATTGTTTGCAGCGAGCGTGCAGGAGAGGAAGCACAGGAGAGGATACCAGAAGGGGACCAGCCCCGAGCAGGCTGCCTCCTTCTGAGGTGCAGAAACACCTTTAGCCGGAACACCGAGGTTGTGAGGACCTCTACGCCTTACATCAAAGACCGACAGGACAGCTAATTGCACGTTACCTGGCCGCACCTACACCCAGGAGGCACGGTGACACCGGCCGGGTCATCTAAGAGATCCTATAAACAGGCTCAAGTCACCAGTCATACGGGTTTTGTCCTATCCTATCCGGAGGACAGAGAGAGAGATAACATCTGTGAGACCCTTATGTGATGCCATAGGCAGTAAGGGACTACATCACTACAGCGCAAAGGAAGGCTTTTATTCTCCACCTGGACAATGGGACTCTGGGACTTGCCTCCGAACCGGCCGGACTCTGCCTGCCCTGTGGTCTGGTGCTCTGGACTGTGGATGCTGAAGTCTTCAGTAAAGGTTCATTGCGCCATTCACCATTCACCATCTACATACTGGGAAGCCCTGGCGATATACTTCACCTGTGGGAAGGTATACCATCTAGCTGCCATAACATCACCCCAGCGGACCCCTTAAAGCAACGTCGGTCACCCTGACCGAATACCACAGGTGGCGTCATGAACATAAACTTTATCCCTTTAAAGACCTTTCCCTTTTATACAGACGTCCCATGGCCATGGACCGGGTCAGCCACCGTGACATCCCCCTGTGAACCGCAGGACCCGGTACCGAGTAACCCCTTGCCCTGCGGGGCGCTCCATTGCTCTTAGATTAAATGGCAAAAACCTGCTGACAGATTCCCTTCAATATACTATATCCATGCCAGCAAGACTCCAAGAGGCTGTCATCACCCGTCTCATGAGTATGGTAGACCCTTGTTATGTATGGCAAGTAGTCAGCTTGGTCAAACAGCTCAAACCCATGGGGTAAAATATTTCCTTTCCTACCCCAGTATAGAAATTAGGCTATTTATTATTTGTTGCATCAGGGTAGCGGTCCCCAACCTGTGGTTCGCAGGCCCCCTGAGCTGTGGGTCACGACTGTCAACTAATACTGCATTAGCAAAAGGTCTAACAAACAGCTATGAAGAGAAGGTCCATCATTTGGAGAGATGGTGACTTTTGCGAGATGCCCTGCACAGGAGAGCCCTACAGAAGAGCCCTTCTGAGTGCAGATCTACTTGTAAGGGGCATAAATATGGTTATTTGGAGAATGGATTATGCTATGTGTTAGAATGATGTTAAAGCTGGATACCGTGGTTTGGTGGGAGTGCTTAATTTGGGAATTCTGAATGGGGGTCACGTGGAGACCCCTGGATGTAAGTATACTGCCCACAAGGGAGGGTGGCACATGGTACTTACTTTGGTTAGGCTTTGGCTGTCACCATTTCTCAGAACTGAATGTGGCTCTTAAGGTAAGAAATGGGACCACTCTATTAGGGTTTGTGTATATGAGTTTTCATTCAATATGTCTTTCTTCGTTCTTTCTTTTTCTTTTCTCTCCAGCTTCAGCTTTGTCTGTGTTTCTATTCAGGCAACTTGTCTTAATTCTCTAAACCCTTTCTAGTTCTCTCCTGCGATGTACACAATAGAACAGTGTATTTAATGTGGAAAACAGTGCGATACATGTGAACCCCAAATCCAGCAATATTTCTTGTTCCTAATGCAGATTTGTACGCTGACCCACTAACTACGTAGAATTACTGTAATCCCTCTTTAGACTCTGTTTTCTTTCACAACTGCCCAGGGGAGTATACTGAGGATGTGTGATAGCAAATGACCCTGGAATGAAGACCGCCGTATTTATTTTGGTCGTGCTCTTAATTATCATTAGATACTGCACATTGTCCCATGAAAACTGACGACACATGATATAGGCCAGACAATGTCATGAAATACAATCATTGCATTGTTAATTTGTAGCGTTAGTTTTGAGCACTTCTTAAAAGCTTTAGTTTTCTGTAAAGCTCAATGACCCTTTATAGACCAGCACCAGTGTGAAAGAATATCAACAGACTTGGGGACATTTGTTTCACTTAAATGCTTGTGTTTGGGTCTAAAATGTAATTATTTCCATTTCACTAAAAATGTTCCATTGTGATTCTTTGTTTTCCTGCTCAAAAAGTGGCTGCAGAATTTGGTTTCTTTCAAAATGTTGTACCGTTTCCTTCTATAACATCTGTGTTGCACTGTCTTTGCATGGCTCAGAATAAGTTAACTGAGAGTGCGTCAGCAAGCTTTCTGATGAGGAGTTAGTAATTCTTTTATCTATCTTGTACTATTGTATTTATCTTGTACTGACCGCCTCTGCTCTAATTTCATGTGGTGTGTGTTTTTCAGAGCTCCTCTGATGTATTTAAATGATTGGCCACAACATGATGCACCAAGCACCTCTACTTGGATTGAATAGTCATTCTGTGCTGGCAGAGTCAATCTAAGTACAGTAAATCTGTCAAGTAGGATAACACTATCAACCTTCAGGTGTATGGTTAATCGGCAGGTTAATTGCATTAGTTAAGTTTCCCGGCTGCTCTATTGAACGTGCGTCTCCCTGGAGAAAATTAACTAAAATTCTTCCTGGTAACCGCTGGCTTTCAGTCATACAGGTGTGCACTGTGAGCAGCCACTGGAAGCACGCCCCTGCACTTTAACTGACAGCGTGCAGTGCATGAGTGCAGTGCCGGGGTGTTCTTACACAGTGCTGTGAGTGGTGACTGTAGCCGTGCTGGCATGTCCTTATGACTGAAAGCCGGCAGAACAAAGTTAATTTTTTTCGCGGGTGCTGCCCTTTTAGTACAGCAGCCAGGCACCTTCCTAACACTATAACTTGCAGATTGTAGGTAGTATATGCAGGTTATTAGTGTTATCGGACCCTGACGGTTCCTTTTAAACCATTGCACATAAGATAGTTATAAGTCCCTAACCTTCTGGGCAAAATATATCCTTGAGTGTGTATGTTTATTCAATATGGTTGTGGTAAACAGGACACTGCCAAACACCTCTGACCAAGGCTTATCACCTAATAAACCAAAGTATCATAGAATCATAGAATAATAGAATGTTAGAGTTGGAAGGGACTTCCTGGGTCATCTGGTCCAACCCCCTGCTCAAAGCAGGATTCACTAAATCATCCCAGACAGGTGTCTGTCCAGCCTCTGTTTGAAGACTTCTATTGAAGGAGAACTCACCACCTCTCGTGGCAGCCTGTTCCACTTATTGATCACCCTAACTATCAAAAAAAAAATTCTAATATCTAATCTGGGTCTCCTCTCATTCAGTTTCATCCCGTTGCTTCTAGTCTTTCCTTGTGCAAATGAGAATAAAGATGATCCATCCACAATGTGACAGCCCCTGAGATATTTGTAGACAGCTATTAAGTCTCCTCTCAGTCTTCTTTTTTGCAAGCTAAACATTTCCAAATCCTGTAATCGTTCCTCATAGGACATGGTTTGCAGACCAGTCACCATTCTGGTCGCTCTTCTCTGAACTTATTCCAGTTTGTTGATGTCATTTTTAAAATGTGGTGCCCAAAACTGGACACAGTATTCCAGATGAGGTCTGACCAAAGAGGAGTTGAGGGCAATAATGACTTCACGTGATCTAGACTGTATACTTCTGTTAATACATCCCAGAATTGTATTTGCCTTTTTTGCTGCTGCATCACACTGTTGACTCATGTTCAGTTTATGATCTATTAGTATACCCAAGTCTTTTTCACGTGTGCTGTTGCTTAGCCCTATTCCTCCCATTCTATATATGTTTTTTTTTTCATTTTTATTGCCCAGATGTAGTGCTTTGCATTTTTCCCTGTTAAAAATAATTCTGTTAGTTGCTGCCCACTGCTCCAGTTTATTTATATCTTTTTGAATCCTCTTTCTCTCTCTGTCTTCTCTAGTATTAGCTATCCCTCCTAGCTTTGTGTCTTCTGCAAATTTAATCAGTGTACCCTCAATTCCTTAATCTAAATCATATATTAAGATTCATCATTGCTGATCCTTGTTAAAGTGGTTTCCCATACTTAACTTTTCTTAGACACAAGACTTGGTATGGGTAATAATCAGCCTTACTTAAGTGCTGCCTCTTCCCCACTGCCTGTTTTTTGTTGTTATAGCTGCAGCAGTGATGTCATGACTACAACACAAGACTGCTGCAGCCAATTACTGGGCTCACACAGACCTACTTTCAGCTCTTGAAAGGCCATCTCTGCATTCAACAGCCATTTGGCTACGACTGATTTTATCCCCTTAAGGAGGTAGGTCAGGGGTGTGGCCACCATGGCAAAGTTTGGAATTAACCTCCTGTGGTAACCCACGGTTCCCAGAAAGGCACTAACTTGCTTTTTTGAGAGTGTTTTTTGCCAGTTCTGGATTGTGTCCCCTTTATTGATCTGGGGTTTGATTTCACCTCTACCTACCACTTATCCAAAGTGTTTGGCCTCCTCTTTCCCCATGGCACATTTTGCTGGATTTATAGAGAACCCCGCCTTCAAAGAGCATCAAACACTGGGCCATCCTGTCTCTTACCAAGCAATCAAGGTCTCCGCCCCTCTCCAAGAAGTCCCAAAACACAAAATCCCGGTGTCATGGGTTTACTGTAACAGAGAGGAGCCAGTAGACTGCATCATCTGATTTCTCCTACTCCTGTACTGATTACAAGCACTTTACCTTCATATTAAACAACGTATATTTCTTTTAGCAGTGCAGGGGTTAATTTGCTCAGTTGAGAGCGCCTGGAAGCCTTCCTGCATTTAGGCTCAGTTGTGCACTGTTAGCCACTCCCATCTCCTATATAATCTGGGCCCTGGCTAGCAGTCATTGTCAGAGTACCTTTTGCTGCATGGCTGGAGGTTGTTGTTGGTTGTTATTGGAGAAGGTGTTTGGATTTATCTGTGACTGCTGCTAGGTTTTGAGTGTGTGTGTTAATTCCCTTTCTTCTCCTACTTTGGTTTAACAAAACCCTTAACTTCACAGTGTTTACCTCTGTTGTTTATATGTGGATATGTGTATGATTGGTATTTTCCTCTATCCCTGTTCGTATTACTTTGTTTTAGTCTGGTTGGTGTATTACGGTACACTACAACTCCCCTCTTCCCTGGGTGGGGGAAGGGTACAGACTGAGGGCAGATTCAGGAGCTAAGGCAAGGTACATGACCCTGGCATCTTTACCATCAGAAGCAATCTGGGGAACAGGGGGAGCTAGGATGCACCTAGTGAAAGGGACAAGGAAGGAGCCCCTAGTCCTGGAACACCCGACAACAGAGTTGTGACACCCGGCCTATGATAATTGAGTGCAATAAGTCTTGGACACGTCAACCTCATTGGACTCCGTACCCTCACCAAAGACCATTCACTTTTAGATGACAAACTTGGGGCTCTACGCCGGGTGGACAGTCCACACTGCAAACCGGATATGCATAGAATGAACACCGACGTCCCATGCTACAGTCCATTTGTTCGGTGGTCAGGGGCAATGGGCAGCTATATGACCTGGTAGATAAGAGCAAAACACGGCAACACTCACCGGTCCTGTGATGCAAAGCTTGTCTTTATTAAAGCTTGTGTCAACACATAAATCTTCACGGCACAGGGGAGTACGATGGAGTGAGGAGTGAACAGCTGTTTCACACCCGATCGGCGCTTCTACAGGTCCAGGACCTGACACAAGCTTTAATAAAGACAAGCTTTGCATCACAGGACCGGTGAGTGTTGCCGTGTTTTGCTCTTATCTATCGGATGTTTTCACTGTTGGTTTACACACGAGCACCTCCCGTGAATGCCAGATTCCTGACACACAGATTGATGTGGTCTTCTAAAGGCTGTGCTGCGTGCTTTTTTTCTTTTTCTTTTTTTTCTGAAGCTATATGACCTGGGTCGTGACATATACAGAAAATTGTACCACCGCGTTAGCGCACAACCGCGCGCCCATACAGAGCTCCCTGGTCACCACACCTGAAAAGTCAATTCTAGCGTTGTTCGAAAAAGACCCGGATGGGGTCAAAATGTCACACGCTACTTGATCTTTTTGCCAATCACAAAATAATTTTTTTGCTTCTTCATTGTGGTGTTAAATTTACATAAATTAAATATTTTTGCAAATGATTGAGAGTGCGGCTGATTTAACTCTTAGGTCAGGGTCACACTTGCGTGTGCAATGCGATAAACTTGCGCGAGTCTCTCGCATCAATACCCGGCACTGCTGCCGGCACTTGGGATCGGAGCACGCATCAATAAGACGCCTATCCATTATTAATCCTATAGTAGTGAAAGGGTTAAAAAAAACGACACAGCCAGAAAAAAGTATTTTAATATTCTAAATTTCACCATACTTACCATACTTGATCGCCTGCAAAAAGTTTAAAATAATAAACCAACCATATACTCCCTGTCCGATGCAGTCCAATTAATAACAAGTGTCTCACGACGATCTCCCCTATAGAACAGTGACATCGGGTGATGTCACTGCTCTATAGACCTTCAATGACACACTGACAGGAGACAATGGCTCCTGCAGTGCATCACTGAAGAGGTTACCTGAGTTCAGGGTCTCACTTTATGGCAAATCTGCGTGGGAATTTTCCCACACAGCAGTGCCACAAGTGAGAATAGGGACTATTTTTCACAGCGGTGGAGGAATACATTGCGGAAGGATAACTTCCATCATTGTATTCCTTGAGCCCCTGGAGAGCGGTCGCATCAGCTGATGTGGCTGCTCTCCACCGGAGATCGTCGTGGGATACTCATATTAATTGGATATCTGCGGACACAAGGAGTATATTGTTTGTTTATTATTTTAATATTTTTTACAGGTGACAATGGCTTCGGGGATCAAGATGATGGTGAGTATGTACTCTATGTTGTATGTACTGTATGTCTATATGTATGTACTGTATATCTATATGTATGTGTTGTATGTATGTAATGTATGTCATATGTTGTATGTACTGTTGTATGTTCTGTATGTCATATGTTTTATATACTGTTGTATGTTATATGTTGTATGTTCTGTTGTATGTTCTGTATGTCATATGTTGTATGTTCTGTTGTATGTACTGTTGTATGTGCTGTATGTTATATGTTGTATGTACTGTTGTATGTTGTATGCACTGTTGTATGTTGTATGTACTGTTGTATGTACAGTATGTTGTATGTCATATGTTGTATGTACTGTTGTATGTTGTATGCACTGTTGTATGTTATATGTTGTATGTACTGTTGTATGTTGTATGTTATATGTTGTATGTACTGTATGTTGTATGTCATATGTTGTATGTCATATGTTGTATGTACTGTATGTTATATGTACTGTATGTCATATGTTGTATGTACTGTTGTATGTTGTATGTACTGTATGTATGTATGTGTTTTATTTTTTTGCATTCAAGACATTAGCCGGATGATGGGACTACTATTGACCCATCATTGGCTAATGTGTCAATCACTGTTACTGTAGCAGGCATAGCCCGATGGGACTTGTAGTCCCATCGGACGATGACTGCACGCACGCGCACACACACACAAAGAATCCCCCGCACAGCCCCGCAGACACCCAACAGCCTCGACAGACTCCCTACAGCCCCAGCACACCCGCACAGACCCCCGACAGCCCCCCGCAGACCCTCTGACAACCCGCAGACCCCGCCCGCACACACACATATACGCACAAAGTTACCGCCCACACTCCCCCACACGCTTCCCTCCTCCCGATCTGCAGCGTTTCACCCGCAGCTAAACCACAGATCTTTTTTACATCTGCGGTTTTGCTGCGGATGTGCCCGACTCAATGCAAGTCCCTGCAGATCCGCACAAACAATTGACATGCTGCGGAAAAAAGCAAGGCTGCGTTTCCGCGCTGTTTTTTCTGTGCATGTGCACAGCAGATTGGGTTTTCCATAGGTTTACATGGTACTGTAAACAGCATGGGAGACTGCTGCGTAAAATCCGCAACGTGTGCACATGGCAATCAATCTGTCATGGCAAATTAACTCCTTTTAGATCTATATATGCTAAAGCATAACTCCAGGTTTATCTTCCATTTTATAATGTATGTTTAACCCCTCTGTGACCTTAGACGTACTATCCCGTCGAGGTGCCCTGGGCTTATCTGACCCTGGACGGGATAGTACGTCATAGCCGATCGGCCGCGCTCACGGGGGGAGCGCGGCCGATCGCGGCCGGGTGTCAGCTGCTTATCGCAGCTGACATCCGGCACTATGTGCCAGGAGCGGTCACGGACCGCCCCGGCACATTAACCCCTGGCACACCGCGATCAAAGATGATCGCGATGTGCCGGCGGTGCAGGGAAGCACCGCGCAGGGAGGGGGCTCCCTGCGGGCTTCCCTGAGCCCCCCGCAGCAACGCGATGTGATCGCGTTGCTGCGAGGGTCTCCTCACCTCCCTCCCTGCTCGAGCCCCGGATCCAAGATGGCCGCGGATCCGGGTCCTGCAGGGAGGGAGGTGGCTTCACAGAGCCTGCTTAGAGCAGGCACTGTGAAGGCTGCAGCGCTGCATATCAGATCAGTGATCTGACAGAGTGCTGTGCAAACTGTCAGATCACTGATCTGTGATGTCCCCCCCTGGGACAAAGTAAAAAAGTAAAAAAAATTTTTTCCAAATGTGTAAAAAAAATAAAAAAAAATATTCCAAAATAATGAAAAAAAAAAAATATATATTATTCCCATGAATACATTTCTTCATCTAAATAAAAAAAAAAACAATAAAAGTACACATATTTAGTATCGCCGCGTCCGTAACGACCCGACCTATAAAACTGTCCCACTAGTTAACCCCTTCAGTAAACACCGTAAGAAAAAAAAAAAAAACCGAGGCAAAAAACAACGCTTTATTATCATACCGCCGAACAAAAAGTGGAATAACACGCGATCAAAAGGACAGATATAAATAACCATGGTACCGCTGAAAGCGTCATATTGTCCCGCAAAAAAAGAGCCGCCATACAGCATCATCAGCAAAAAAATAAAAAAGTTATAGTCCTGAGAATAAAGCGATGCAAAAATAATTATTTTTTCTGTAAAATAGTTTTTATCGTATAAAAGCACCAAACCATAAAAAAATGATATAAATGAGGTATCGCTGTAATCGTACTGACCCGAAGAATAAAACTGATTTATCAATTTTACCAAACGCGGAACGGTATAAACGCCTCCCCCAATAGAAATTCATGAATAGCTGGCTTTTGGTCATTCTTCCTCACAAAAATCGGAATAAAAAGCGATAAAAAAATGTCACGTGCCCAAAAATGTTTTCAATAAAAACGTCAACTCGTCCCGCAAAAAACAAGACCTCACATGACTCTGTGGACCAAAATATGGAAAAATTATAGCTCTCAAAATGTGGTATTGCAAAAAATATTTTTTGCAATAAAAAGGGTCTTTCAGTGTGTGACGGCTGCCAATCATAAAAATCCGCTAAAAAGCTCGCTATAAAAGTAAATCAAACCCCCCTTCATCACCCCCTTAGTTAGGGAAAAATAAAAAAAAATGTATTTATTTCCATTTTCCCATTAGGGCTAGGGTTAGGGCTAGGGCTAGGGTTAGGGCTAGGGTTAGGGCTAGGGTTAGGGCTAGGGCTAGGGTTAGGGCTAGGGTTAGGGCTAGGGCTATGGTTAGGGTTAGGGCTAGGGTTAGGGTTAGGGTTAGGGCTAGGGTTAGGGCTAGGGTTAGGGCAAGGGTTAGGGCTAGGGTTAGGGCTAGGGTTAGGGCTAGGGTTAGGGTTAGGGTTGGGGCTACAGTTAGGGTTGGGGCTAAAGTTAGGGTTAGGGTTTAGATTACATTTACAGTTGGGAATAGGGTTGGGATTAGGGTTAGGGGTGTGTCAGGGTTAGAGGTGTGGTTAGGGTTACCGTTGGAATTAGGGTTAGGGGTGTGTTTAGATTAGGGTTTCAGTTATAATTGGGGGGTTTCCACTGTTTCGGCACATCAGGGGCTCTCCAAACACGACATGGCGTCCGATCTCAATTCCAGCCAATTCTGCGTTGAAAAAGTAAAACAGTGCTCCTTCCCTTCCGAGCTCTCCTGTGTGCCCAAACAGGGGTTTACCCCAACATATGGGGTATCAGCGTACTCAGGACAAATTGGACAACAACTTTTGTGGACCAATTTCTCCTGTTACCCTTGGGAAAATACAAAACTGGGGGCTAAAAAATAATTTTTGTGGGAAAACAAAAAGATTTTTTATTTTCACGGCTCTGCGTTATAAACTGTAGTGAAACACTTGGGGGTTCAAAGTTCTCACAACACATCTAGATAAGTTCATTGAGGGGTCTAGTTTCCAATATGGGGTCACTTGTGGGGGGTTTCTACTGTTTAGGTACATTAGGGGCTCTGCAAACGCAATGTGACGCCTGCAGACCAATCCATCTAAGTCTGCATTCCAAATGATGCTCCTTCCCTTCCGAGCCCTCCCATGCGCCCAAACGGTGGTTCCCCCCCACATATCGGGTATCAGCGTACTCAGGACAAATTGGACAACAACATTTAGGGTCCAATTTCTCCTGCTAACCTTGGAAAAATACAAAACTGGGGGCTAAAATATAATTTTTGTGGAAAAAAAAATATTTTTTATTTGCATGGCTCTGCGTTATAAACTGTAGTGAAATACTTGGGGGTTCAAAGCTCTCACAACACATCAAGATGAGTTCCTTAGGGGGTCTACTTTCCAAAATGGTGTCACTTGTGGGGGGTTTCTACTGTTTAGGTACATTAGGGGCTCTGCAAACGCAATGTGACGCCTGCAGACCATTCCATCTAAGTCTGCATTCCAAATGGCGCTCCTTCCCTTCCGAACCCTCCCATGCGCCCAAACGGTGGTTCCCCCCCACATATGGGGTATCAGCGTACTCAGGACAAATTGGACAACAACTTTTGGGGTCCAATTTCTCCTGTTACCCTAGGGAAAATACAAAACTGGGGGCTAAAAAATAATTTTTGTGGGAAAAAAATTTTGTTTTATTTTTATGGCTCTGCATTATAAACTTCTGTGAAGCCCTTGGTGGGTCAAAGTGCTCACCACACATCCAGATAAGTTCCTTAGGGGGTCTACTTTCCAAAATGGTGTCACTTGTGGGGGGTTTCAATGTTTAGGCACATCAGTGGCTCTCCAAACGCAACATGGCGTCCCATCTCAATTCCTGTCAATTTTGCATTGAAAAGTCAAACGGCGCTCCTTCCCTTCCGAGCTCTCCCATGCGCCCAAACAGTGGTTTACTGCCACATATGGGGTATCAGCGTACTCGGGACAAATTGGACAACAACTTTTGAGGTCCAATTTCTTCTCTTACCCTTGGAAAAATAAAAAATTGGGGGCAAAAATATAATTTTTGTGAAAAAATATGATTTTTTATTTTTACGGTTCTGCATTATAAACTTCTGTGAAGCACTTGGTGGGTCAAAGTGCTCACCACACCTCTAGATAAGTTCCTTAGGGGGTCTACTTTCCAAAATGGTGTCACTTGTGGGGGGTTTCAATGTTTAGGCACATCAGTGGCTCTCCAAACGCAACATGGCGTCCCATCTCAATTTCTGTCAATTTTGCATTGAAAAGTCAAACTGCGCTCCTTCCCTTCCGAGCTCTCCCATGCGCCCAAACAGTGGTTTACTGCCACATATGGGGTATCAGCGTACTCAGGACAAATTGGACAACAACTTTTGAGGTCCAATTTCTTCTCTTACCCTTGGAAAAATAAAAAATTGGGGGCAAAAATATAATTTTTGTGAAAAAATATGATTTTTTATTTTTACGGTTCTGCATTATAAACTTCTGTGAAGCACTTGGTGGGTCAAAGTGCTCACCACACATCCAGATAAGTTCCTTAGGGGGTCTACTTTCCAAAATGGTGTCACTTGTGGGGGGTTTCAATGTTTAGGCACATCAGTGGCTCTCCAAACGCAACATGGCGTCCCATCTCAATTCCTGTCAATTTTGCATTGAAAAGTCAAATAGCGCTCCTTCCCTTCCGAGCTTTCCCATGCGCCCAAACAGTGGTTTACTGCCACATATGGGGTATCAGCGTACTCAGGACAAATTGGACAACAACTTTTTGGGTCCAATTTCTCCTGTTACCCTTGGTAAAATAAAACAAATTGGAGCTGAAGTAAATTTTTTGTGTAAAAAAGTTAAATGTTCATTTTTATTTAAACATTCCAAAAATTCCTATTAAACACCTGAAGGGTTAATAAACTTCTTGAATGTGGTTTTGAGCATCTTGAAGGGTGCAGTTTTTAGAATGGTGTCACACTTGGGCATTTTCTATCATATAGACCCCTCAAAATGACTTCAAATGAGACGTGGTCCCTAAAAAAAAATGGTGTTGTAAAAATGAGAAATTGCTGGTCAACTTTTAACCCTTATAACTCCCTAACAAAAAAAAAAATTGGTTCCAAAATTATGCTGATGTAAAGGAGACATGTGGGAAATGTTACTTATTAAGTATTTTGTGTGACATATCTCTGTGATTTAATTGCATAAAAATTCAAAGTTTGAAAATTGCGAAATTTTCAAAATTTTCGCCAAATTTCCGTTTTTTTCACAAATAAACGCAGGTACTATCAAAGAAATTTTACCACTATCATGAAGTACAATATGTCACGAGAAAACAATGTCAGAATCACCAGGATCCGTTGAAGCGTTTCGGAGTTATAACCTCATAAAGGGACAGTGGTCAGAATTGTAAAAATTGGCCTGGTCATTAACGTGCAAACCACCCTTGGGGGTAAAGGGGTTAAACATTTAAACTATCACCCACTCTCAAGCTGTCACACACTCTGAACTAGAAAGAACGGTCCTCCCAAAAAGACAGCAGTAAATAGTCTGGTATAGGAAGCAAGACGAGGGCATACTTGTGTAGGCAAAATACAAAAATTGTACCTGTCGCAAAATTTTGCATTAGGAGCCCACTGGCATGCAAGTAATTCTTATTAGTCTAGAATGTCCCACTTTTCAAGTATGTTCAAAGGGATTTGGAGTACAAGCTTCAAAAGAAAATCACAAGAAATCTTGCATGGGAGTAACTTGATAAATGCTGCTGGTGTGCAACAGAGCACATACTAGATCTCCATTTGACCTGCAGCCATGGCTGTATTTTTCTTTAGCTACAACAGGCCTAAGCTATAACTGGACTGTGCAACACAGGCTGCATGCTTCCCAGGGATAGGGCTGGTAGCATTTATGGTGTGTGAGTTGGCATAGTCGTCTCCATCCATATATACAGTATAGTTTATGTTGTAACCTTGTAACTACTAATAGAAGAATACCTACCTGTTTTGCACAATATGTGAATGCTATGGTGTGTCGGACCTGCTTATTGCATTTTCATTGGCTAATCAGAACATGGCAGGGCACCACTAAACGCCAACAGGTTTCTGAAGTGTAAATCTAAGGCCACGTTCACACGTTCAGTATTTGGGCAGTGTTTTACCTCTGTATTTGTAAGGCAAAACCAGGAGTGGGACGTTCAGAGGAAAAGTATAATAGAAACACATCACCACTTCTGTATTTTTCAGTCACTTCTGGTTTTGGCTTACAAATACTGATGTAAAATACTGACCAAATACGCAACGTGTGCGCATGGCCTAAGAGCTTGTGCAGACTACCATATTTTCAGTCCAAGTGCGATCCATCAAAACAGTGGATTGATCTCGGACCGAGTGCAGTCCAATTTTGACAGACTGACAACTGGGAAAATTGGAGAAACTTTTTTTAAATTCTCCACATCTGAGAAAATCGGATCACATTCTGATCAAACTATGCTTAGAGTCTGATCAGAGTGTGATTAGCATGATTGGGCTGTTTTTCTCAGATGGAAAACATATGGTTGTCAGCACCTGCCCTAAGAGTGACTCTAATTGTGACCTTGAAAGTAGGGCCGTATCACCTCTGCTGTAAATCTTTCCCTGTTGTTATTAGCGTATGTCATTATGTGCACTAATGTGGAACATACTGTTCTGTGGAAAAACTTAGTGCTGTGTGCATAAAATTAGAATCAATAATACTAATAATACTTAATACACCAATGTTTATGTCATTGGTCGCTTTCAGTAAGGGCTCATTCACACTTCCGTGATTCACATTCAAGTTGTATACATGATATTCACCGATTAAGCCCATATCCGCTATTTTCCATGTGTCTGTTCACATGTCTGAGTTTTTATCCCGAGTGGTGCACAAAAAAATAAGGGGGGCTTGTCTCGCTTTGATCCAAACCTTGAACCACACACACAATTGCATTCTAGTCCTAGTTTGTTTGATAAGATTGAGAAACCTTCTCAATGCAGATAGCTTGGGGTGTGTGACATGTGAAATATTTCATTAATATTTTGTGTAAATCTTTACTGGATGTCTTGCTGACCTTGGTTGGATGAATACCAGCTGGCTGGAGCTGAACAGGGATTTACTGGGAAATCCCTAGTGAGAAGAGTCTGAGATAACCACTCAGCCAAGATAACTGTGGCTTGATGTTTATATTCCAATTTAAACTAGTTTTCTCTTTCTCTTTTCACTTTTTTCTGTTCCATAGAGTATCAGAAGCATAAAAGAGTGCTGGAGCTGCTACCCACTCCATTCCGGCTCTAACTCTCCGCTGCTGCTCAACAATTTTTTTTTTTTTTTTTACTTTCTTTACAGGCTACAGCGGTGATATCACAACTACGGCCCATATCACCACTGCAGCCAATCACTGAGCTCAAAGAATTGTGCCATGTACATAGACAGGACCACAGAACTGAACATAGACAGGAAAGCCTAGTCTGGAGCCAGGTAAAGTGAGTACCAACTGAGTATATTTTGTACTTCTACTAGCCTTAGGAACCAAAAAATGTTGAAACAAAAAACCTATTTAATGCTAAAACTATTTGTCGTGACTCTGCTGTCGGGTAACACGGGACCAGGGACTTCTTCTCTGTCCTTAATGCTAAGTTACCCTGTTCCCCGAGTTACTTTTGAAGGTGAAGATGCCGGGGCCACGTCCCTTGCCTTAGCTCCTGACTCCGCTCTCATCCAGACTAACAATATAGCACGAACAGGAGTAATGGAAAATACCAAATATACACTCACATGTAACAGAGGTATACATCGGGGAGTGGAGGATGGGCTAAAACCAAAGTAGAAGAAGCAATTATCACACTCACAAAACCAATCACATATAAATCCACCAAACGCCTACTCCAAAAACCACCAACTATCCTCCAAGCCATGCAGCATAAGCTATCTCTGACAATGTGTGTTAGTAAGGACCCAGATTATGTAGGTGCTGTGAGTGGCTAATAGTACATAGCTAAGAGCCTTAGCTCTAAGAGCTCTCAAAATAGCAGATTTACCCCTACACTGCCTAAAGAAATTTACATCATTTAGTAAGAAGGTGAAGGGCTTCTATTAGGTCATTACGAGTTCATAGACACCAAACGTGTCTAGGATCTATTTTATCTAAGTGGTGAAAAAAAAAATCAAAGTTTGCTTAAAAAAAAAAAAAAAATTGCGCAATTTTCCATTACTCATAGCGTCTTCAGTTTTCGTGATCTGAGGTTGGGCTTATTTTTTGGGCGCCGAGCTGACATTTTTAATGATACCATTTTGGTGCAGATACATTCTTTTGATCGCCCGTTATTGTATTTTAATGCAATGTCGCGGCGACTACAAAAAGGAATTCTAGGGTTTTGACTTTTTTTCTTGTGACGCCATTTAGCAATCAGGTTAATACTTTTTTGTTATTGATAGATCGGGTGATTCTGAACGCGGCGATATGTGTAGGTTTGATTTTTTTTATTGTTTTATTTTGAATGGGGCGAAAGGGGGGTGATTTAAACTTTTATAGCTTTTTTATTTTTTTCATATTTTTAAAAACATTTGTTTTTTAATTTTGGCATGCTTCAATAGCCTTTATGCAAGGCTAGAAGCTGGCACAACTCAACTGGCTCTGCTACATAGTGGGGATGCTCAGATCACCCCTATGTAGTAGAATTACAGCATTGCTATGAGCGCTGACCACAGGGTGGTGCTCATAGCAATCTGGCATCAACAACCATGGAGATCTTCAGGAGACCTCTGGTTGTCATGCCAACGCACCGATGACCCCCCGATCATGTGATGGAGGTCACCGGTGTGCGCATTTCTGGCCCGATGGCCAGAAGCGCTTGTTAAATGCCGCTATCAGAGTTTGACAGTGGCATTTAACATGTGCCCTATTGCGGGCACATGTCAGCTGTTCAGAACAGCTGACATGTCCCGGCTTTGATGCGGGCTCTCCGACAGATCCCGCATCAAAGTGGGGGGTTCTGCCATCGGATATACTATTCCGTCGATGGCAGAAAGGGGTTAAAATCTACACCAAATATGCTACATGTGAACCCAACCTTATGTCAAACTAGATCTCCAATACCATTTGTTTTTGGTCACCCTTACCCGTGTTGTAAAATGTCCTTACAAGCACATAGTAGTCACTTGCTAATCAGAAAGACAGCGATGGCCAGAAATAGCAGTGTTAGGTATATTGGCCTACTGAAATCTGTGATCTTGCTTTTTCTGTAATTTATCATTCTAATTATATATTCTTATTCTCAGATGTTTCTGAATTAAACTAAAGTATAAGTAGAAAGTAATTATACAACTTTCTACACCTATTGTAAACATTTTAAAGTTTTTTAAAGAAGCAACAATTTTTCACCAAACTCCAAAAACATTGGCTAGGTTCACACACACACAGTACTCTGCAGTTAGCGCAACATATGACCTCCATCTTAACAGTATTCATCTTTTTAAGACCTGCACAAAAACGTGGCAGACCATATTTTTGTGCATGTCTGGAAAGAACAAACCCTTCCAGAACTGCTGCATTGCATTTTTGCCTCAGTTTGAGTTCAGTGGAAAAGTGTAAGGACTGTTGTCTGCTCCTGCTTGCAGTCATTGATTCTGTTTTTTTTTTTTTTTTTACATAAAGTACACTTGGGGGATATACAATCTTTGCAATGTTCCTGAGACAAGGTCATGTTGCTGGTTGAGAAGAACAACAAAACAGGGCCTTACTTGTCTTAAGTTATAGCTAGTTATAATTGGATCATATTTTTCAGTTCTCATGAGAAAGCACTTGGGGCTAAGCAGAGAAATCCGTGATGTGAAAAGATCCAAACATATAGAGTTAAGTTTGTGTTTCTTGTGATAAGCTTTGAAAAGACCTAACCACCAGCGGTTCTCATACAGTGGCATGTAAAAGTTTGGGCTCCCCTGGTCAAAATGACTGTTATTGTGAACAGATAAGCAAGTTGAAGGTGAAATTATCTCTAAAAGGCCTAAAGTTAAAAATTACACATTTCCTTTGTATTTTAGGCAAAAAATATTTCATCTGTTACATTTTTAAAATTTAAAAAGAAAAATGGGCTGATGCAAAAGTTTGTGCACCCTGCAAGGTTAGTACCTAGTAGCACACCCTTTTGTAAGTATCACAGATTGTAAACACTTTTTGTAGTCAGACAAGAGTCTTTCAATTCTTGTTTGAGGGATTTTTATCCATTCTTCCGTGGAAAATTCTTCCAGTTCTGTGAGATTCCTGGGTCATCTTGCACGAACTGCTATTTTGAGATCTAGCCACAGATTTTCATTGATATTCAGATCAGGGGACTGTGAGGGCCACTGTAAAACCATCAGCTTGCGCCATTTGAAGTAGCCTATTGTGGATTTTGACGTGTGTTTCAGCTTTTTTACAGATGGTGTTATGTTTGCATTAAGAATTTGTTGAAATTTCATTGAATACATTCTGCCCTCTACCTGTGAATTTTTTCCCATGCCATTGGCTGCAACACAACCCCAAAGCATGATTGATCCACGCTCATGCTTAATGGTTGGCGAGATGTTCTTTTCCTGAAATTCTGTGCTCTTTTTTTCTCCACACATACCTATGATCATTGTGGCCAAAGAGTTCTATTTTGCACGTATGCTTTCAAATGCTAGCACTGAATTTCATTCCCTGTCCATTTCTGTTTTGTTACATATATTTGCAACTGAAAATACATATGAAAAGTGTTAAGAACTATTTACAAGGACTGACCTCCAGTATTTAAATGCCAATATACACAAGCAAGATCGCTGTAAATGATGAGAACTTGAATGATCTGTAATAAATTGTTCTGTGCACATAGGCTATTGTTCTCAGCAGAGCAGGTCCTGTTTATGCAAAGTGATTATTTGTACATGATGATTTTTAAGCCTGCTGTGGTAGAGCAGGTCACTCGGCTGCACATGGTGGTAGACACGGGTACACTGGGGCTTTAAAAACTTCCTTTAGTTTATTGTAGGCAGTGTAAACCAAAGTGTAGTAAAGAAAATACAGCCCTCTGGGCAAAACAGGAAAACAAAAACAAAATGGTGGCAGAACAAATACAGTCCTTCTGTGAACGGGGTTCCTCCCGCTCATAGCTGGCAGAACACACACTGTTCAGGTTTAACACACACTTCCCTGGAGTGCTCCCTCTCCAGGCACATACAGAGCACTGAAAGTTCTGAACTTCAGCAATTTAGGCCCAGACCTTGTGACTCTTCCATTATGTGACTGATCACATGATCTTGACATCACACAGGTCCTATCAGGACTCTGCATGTGGAGATATGGTGGATCCCCCCCCACCCACTCGCTCTATGGATGTCCACTAAAACCAGCCCATAACATAACTCTAATTTAATCCTCTCAACACGTAGTGTGCTGCTGGAAACTACTCTGGTTTTACGTCACTGACGCCATAATGCGCAGTGACACGTATCTCCCCTCCATCACTTCTCCAGTGACTGTCACACTGCTTAAAAATCATAAACCTGATGAAGAGCATTTTGCTCATTCATCGGGTAATCGGCAGCCTGTTTACACTGCAAGATTATCGTGAAATGATAATCTTTCAGTATAAATTAACCATAAGAACTATAAACCTCATTATCTGAAAGTATTAAACTTTTATGAAGCCCTGTGGAGAAAAAAAAATTGCTAAATGATGATTCATGGGACTTGACAGCAGTTTTCACCCCACATTTTGTTGTATAGCAAACTATTTCTTAACTTTGAAATATAGTTAACCAATAACCACACTGGCGCTGCACATATATGTATCCAAAAGGAAGGGGGGGAGGGGAAAGTAAGGAGAAGCAGCTGGTATACAGACAGAGGTTGTGCCGACCTCTGACAATTAGATTAGCATCAACAAAAAGTAAAACAATATACCGCGCTATACAGTGCCTCACTGTGGAGGCTAGACAAAAGCTGAGAATTCCACCAATAGCCGACGTGCCAATGTAAATGAACACACTATAAACGCATATTGAGGCCAACAGGCTGCGGCAAAAATTGAGATATAATGCGTGATCCTGGCGAGGGACTAATGATTGTGGATAAATAGCCTGATCTTGCCTACCTTAGAGGTCTTGTGGAGAGATGCCCAGTGGACCGCAGGGCAGATGTCTCCGGTGTGCAGGGTTCCCGTGCCGCTCTTTGGACAGAGCGTGTGGTGCGGAGGAATAATCGTGCGGTGCAGAGCCAGAGGCGCCCCGGCCGGTAGCGTCCCTGGTTGCATGCGGAGGAAAGGATTATTTCTTAACTTTCATTTCTTCACAAGTATCCTAAACCTTAGTGTTTAAAGGGGTTGTCCAGAATAATGGTACTGATGACCTATCTTTGGGGTAAAGAGAAATTGTAGTAGACACAACTATAAATATGTATGGCGTGCCAGTGACGCATATACAATTAACCAATGGAAAACAAAAAGTATAGGCACCAGGAGGACTGCACATCCAAGATGCAGAGCAAGATTTGGAGGTGCAGTCCTCCTTTTGCATATACTTTTTGTTTTCCTATGATTAGGGTAGATCATTAATATCATATCGGTGGGGGTCTGACCCCCCCTGATCAGCCGTTTTCAGCTGCTCTGGATGTAAACGGTGCATGGAGCTGACTAGCATAGCTCTGATCAGTGATCTGCTGCAGCACATCACCTCTTCTTTCTAATGTTCCCAATTATCAGGCCAGTGTAAACATGCCATGAATGTTTACTGCCCGGCGAATGATAACCCAACAAATGAGCCAAACATTTATCTATCAGGTGATTGGATTGTTATTCTGGCATAAATACCTTGTTATCGGCAACACAGAGTACCAAGACTGCATCACCGTTACAGCAACACGACTATTGTGCATGAGTTTGGCTGTAATAATGAGAACTGCCATTATCTTGTTTTTAGACTACAAATTAGCAATACCTTCATACTGCCTATTGGTGCAGACCCAGAGTTTACACCTCCATAGATCACATATCCTTTGTTATAGCCTTTATTTCAGTATCATGGAAAACCACTTTAAAATGGCTGTCTCCTTATTGAAAACTATATATGCAAGATATGCATTTTAAATGTTTTCTTGCAAAATCTATAACAAAACCTCAAACACAAAAATCATGCTAAAAATAATTGTATCCGCATAGTGACCATCTGTTGTGTGCATGAGAACTCATAATGCTTATTGGTGAACCTGGGCTTTCAGTGCTTTGCTGTTTAGCACCAGTTATGTCAAAATGTGTGCTGTAACCAGATTTTTGGTACTGCATCTGAGAACCGCATAATATAGGTTCAGATCCCCCGATTCCAGCAATGTATCACTTACTGGGCTGTTTACAACAGTTGTAGTGAAATTACAGTTTTCTGTGCTGTAGATCTAGCAGTTCTCTGAATGCTGAGCTCTGTATAACCTCACCCACATCACTGATTGACAGCACTCTGTGTACACTGTGGATAGGCAGAAAGCTGCCAACCTGTGTGGGGGCGGGGTTATACTGAGCTAATGAATATGAAGGACTACATGGCAGCAGGGTTACTAGTCCTCTAGTTATAATCTCCTGCTGATAAAACAGAGATTTTATCAAAACTACCAGCCTAATAAGTGACACATTGCTGGAATCAGGGTCTCTGTCTCTACGTTATATCACTCTTAAATTAGGTGGCAAAAACCTTTTAACAGATTCATTTTAAGCTAATAATTGGGGTTTCTATGCATTCCATAATAATTCTATGAAAAAAATGACTCTCTCCTTAACTAATTTGTTTACATTGCAGGTGAATGTAGAAATCTGCAAGATCTAAATCTGTCAGAGTGTAGAAATGTAAATGTAAGTGCTTTTAATAGAAATTTTAGAAACATATTATATCTATTTTAAAATGCACCATATATACTCGAGTATAAGCCGAGGCACCTAATTTTGTCACGGAAAACTGGGTAAGCTTTGTCTGGGTAAGCATTGTCCCCTCATCCCTGTCCTGCTATGTGTGGCTCCCCCCCCCGGTCTCCTAGTTGTATGCATGACTGGGCGTCCTCCCCCTTCTATGCATGTCTGGGCGTCCTCCCCCGTCCTCCCCCTTCTATGCATGGCTCAGCGTCCTCCCCCTTCTATGCATGGCTCAGCGTCCTCCCCTTCTATGCATGGCTGTGCGTCCTCCCTCATCCTCCCCCTTCTATGCATGGCTATGCGTCCTCCCTGATCCTCCCCCTTCTATGCATGGCTGTGCGTCCTCCCTCATCCTCCCCCTTCTATGCATGGCTATGCGTCCTCCCTGATCCTCCCTCTTCTATGCATGGCTCAGCGTCCTTCCCCGTCCTCCCCCTTCTATGCATGACTGGGCGTCCTCCCCCGTCCTCCCCCTTCTATGCATGACTGGGCGTCCTCCCCTTTCTATGCATGGCTCAGCATCCTCCCCCGTCTTCCCCCTTGTATGCATGGCTCTGCGTCCTCCCCCTTGTATGCATGGCTCTGCGTCCTCCCCTGTCCTCCCCCTTCTATGCATGGCTCAGCATCTTCCCCCTTGTATGCATGGCTCTGCGTCCTCCCCCTTGTATGCATGGCTCCGCGTCCTCCCCTGTCCTACCCCTTCTATGCATGGCTCAGCGTCTTCCCCCTTCTATGCATGGCTCTGTGTCCTCCCCCTTGTATGCATGGCTCTGCGTCCTCCCCTGTCCTCCCCCTTCTATGCATGGCTCAGCATCTTCCCCCTTGTATGCATGGCTCTGCGTCCTCCCCCTTGTATGCATGGCTCCGCGTCCTCCCCTGTCCTACCCCTTCTATGCATGGCTCAGCGTCTTCCCCCTTCTATGCATGGCTCTGTGTCCTCCCCCTTGTATGCATGGCTCTGCGTCCTCCCCTGTCCTCCCCCTTCTATGCATGGCTCAGCATCTTCCCCCTTGTATGCATGGCTCTGCGTCCTCCCCCTTGTATGCATGGCTCCGCGTCCTCCCCTGTCCTACCCCTTCTATGCATGGCTCAGCGTCTTCCCCCTTCTATGCATGGCTCTGTGTCCTCCCCCTTGTATGCATGGCTCCGCGTCCTCCCCTGTCCTCCCCCATCATACTTAGGCCGGGTTCACATTGCGTTAATGGCGTCCGGTAGACGGACTACGTTACACCGCGGCATAACGCGGTGTAACGCAGTCCGTTAACGCCGCCATTAATTCCTATGTCGGACGCATCGCCATTGCTCTTGTGTCTGTGCTTTACCTACAGCCGTGACGTTATGTCGACAGTGCGCATCACCACTGTAGCTTTCACATTGGCCGAGCTGCTGAGCTCAGGAATTTGCTATAGTGATGATGATGAGTGCTGTCGATGTGATGTCCCCGCTGCAGCTAAAACAAAGAGATCAGAGCTGGGACAAGGAGCCAGTGCTGGACCCAGTGAGTCTGAAGACCTGCTATATGTGTTATTTTAGGTATTTTACAGTTTTTGAGGTCCAGTGTCCTAAAAGTAGACAACCCCTTTAAAGGCTTGAAAAACAGGATAAATGAGAAATATTTTGCCCAACCACCCCCAACCCACAATGGTCGCTAGTATTCCCAATCCGCGTGCCCGAAATATGGATTGACATTCAAGAGTATACAATCCTTGAGAACTCTGTGGGAGAGCTGAGCGCTGCCCCCAGTGACTGATGTTGGTGAATACAAGGACACATAATTATTAACTTATAATAAAGCATTCATAAATTAATTCTGGGGGTGCTGTAAACTAAAAAGCATATCATTCTATTTAGTCAATTTGCAACTTCAATGAGATTTTTAAGTGAGCTGTGCCAAGAATTATCAGCCACAAATTGATCACTGGCATGCCATTCATACTCCGTGTTCCAGCGATTTGTTGTAACTCTTTTCATGTGGAACCAGCCTCAAAGGATAATTTTGAATCTAAAGAGAATTTATCATGTGTAAATGAGTTGTGAAATTGTAATAAAATCCACAATTCATGCCTTTGAAAAAAAAAAAAAATAGGAGATTTTATTTAAAATGTCAGAAATTAGACTGTGCCATCTGGGAGCACACATTCCATTTCATGGTTCTTTATTTTTAAAAGGAATCTGTCAGTAGGATCATCTCTCCTAAGCTGTCTATACTGTATGGGCATGCAGGTCATAGCAAGCTGAATAAAATGATACCTTTTTAACTGTGATCCAATGTCTTAGGCCTCTTTCACACTTCCGTCTTTCAGCTTCCGTCACAATCCGTCGATTTTTGAGAATGCAGGATCCTGCAAAAAAATTTAGCAGGATCCTGCATTTTCCCATAGACTTGTATTAGCGACGCATTGTGACTGATGGCCTTCCATTTCATCCGTCTTTCACTGGATCCCGCATAAAAAAACGGTCCGTTGGGCAGAGAAATCGTTCAGAGGAACGTTTTTTCTGCACATTGGAAAATCGGTCAGCGACGCATCCTTCGCTGCCCGTCACTGGCTACAATAGTAGCCTGTGAAAAGCAGGAATCCAGCGACGGGTCCCATCTTTTCAAAGAGAGCATGCGTGGAAGAATTTCCCGTCAGGAAATGGTAACAAGATATAATGTTAAAAATAATAAAAAAATCGCAATATTCTCACCTACCGAAGTCCCGCACAGCGTCACCGATGCTCCCGGCAGCCAGCGTTCCTAGTAATACATTGCGAAATCTTGCGAGATTTCTCAATGTAGTACTAGGAATGTTAGCTGCCGGGAGCATCGCTGTGCGGGATGTCGGTAGGTAAGAATACTACGATTTTTTTTTATTTTTTTTAACCTGGTTGTGTTGTGTATGCGTTTTCGCAGCGGAAAACCACTGCGAAAACACATACACAACAGGTGCACATAGCCTCGACGGGTCCGTCAGAAAGATGGCCCAGTGCACACGTTTTCCACAATCTGCACAGGATCCATCATTTCAACGTCTTGACGGATCCTGTGCAGATTTGGAAGACGGAAGTGTGAAAGAAGGCTTATTCCAGAGAGACCCTCATTAGCTTTTCCAAGCTATGGGGAGGACACTAATCTGCATGAGAATCCCACTTCAGGGATTATTTTACATGAAGGGGGAGTTACCAGTGTGATGTGCGATGGCCGCTCTCTGCTCTCCTGATCTCACTGCAGAGCTGTGTGTGATTATATCTGACACATCTGCAGGTTCCTCTCCGCTTCCATCTCACAGACAGACAGGGTTACAATACAGCAGAGCTGTGAGAGCTGCAGCACATCTGTTTGTAAGGAGATGAAGTCCATTTCTACTATACTGTGTTAGTTACTTGTCTCACACTGGTAACTCCTCATTTCATGTACAATAATCTTTGGAGGCAGATTCTCATGCAGATCAGTGTCCTGCCCATAATTCTGAACATCTCATTTACATATAAGAAAAACATGGATTTCTCTGGAACAAGACGTCAGATCGCAGATATCAAGATATCATTATATTCAGGTTCCTATGACCTACATGGCCATATTGACGGCATAGGAGGGTTGATCCTACTGACCCTTTTAAGCGCTTGCCCACTGAAATAGTCTCTTTTGCAAAATAAATAATATATACTTACTGCCAGCACATGCGTTATTCCAGGTCTACTGAAGCATGTGTGACTTTGTCTCATGATTCTTGCAGTCAATCAGTGGCTCCTGTTGTATTGCTGCGCTCTCATTTCTTTCGCTTGTCTGACATTCGTACAATGGAAGTAAGAGCACAGCAGTGCCCAATAGCGGCCCCTGGTTGGCTAAAGGCTCAAGTGGAATAATAATGTCATGATATTCTTGGCACACTCAGCACAAACCACACAGGAATGCCATCAATTTGGGAGGCATGTTTTACAAGGAGGATTACTTCATTTAATATGGTGTTATCCATGTAATGGATAACCCCTTTAATTGTGACAACCCACAAAATGTCATAATAAAAATATTATATTAAGAAAAGGTCTTAGCCAGAAATTCTGTGAAAGGATTTCATATAAAAGAATGTAATAAATGGATTGTGTACATGCTTCATCAAGACCAGCATGTTGGAGTCAGTGGCGCCTGATTCATTAAGATGCGCACGTCTGTTAATAAATGTGGCGCATCTGAAAAGTGGCATGCGCCTCTCCACAAATCTTACTCTAGTCATAGAATGGAGTAAGATTTCTGGCATAAGGTACATCATGAATTAGACAAGCTGTGGCGTCATGCCTCTGTATCATCTCAGCTCCATCCATTTTAGCGGATCTGGGCGAAACTGTCTTTAAAATGCCAAATGTTGCCAGATTTTTGTGACTTATCAAAGTGTTTTATGCCTACATGTAAGGATTAGGTCTAGGTGACATTATCAAAGCAATACAAAAGTATTATTATTGTGTCTGGAAGTGTGGTCATTTAGTTTAAGAACACAGACAGTCATCGAGCTTGAAGGGATTGTATTAGATTAAATACTCATTGTTTTTGTACACAACTCCTCTTTGGTCCAGGGGCTCAGCCCTATTCACTTAAAGGGACACTGTCACCTGAATTTGGAGGGAACAATCTTCAGCCATGGAGGCGGGGTCTTTGGGTGTTTGATTCACCCTTTCCTTACCCGCTGGCTGCATGCTGGCTGCAATATTGGATTGAAGTTCATTCTCTGTCCTCCGTAGTACATGCCTGCACAAGGTAATATTGCCTTGCACAGGCGTGTCCTATGGAGGACAGAGAATGAACTTCAATCCAATATTGCAGCCAGCATGCAGCCAGCGGGTAAGGAAAGGGTGAATCAAACACCCAAAGACCCCGCCTCCATGGCTGAAGATTGTTCCCTCCAAATTCAGGTGACAGTGTCCCTTTAAATGCAGTGGATTTTATGCACCAAAAATCCAGTAGAAAAAACAGTGTTTCTGTTGAGTGGAACATGGCTACAGGCTATATATATTCTGCACATAGATATTCATAACATCCGTCCATAAATAAGGAACATGTACTTATTGTTTTTTCTTCTATTTTGTTTGTATTTTTTGTGGCCAGGAAGACGCAATAAGAGTTATTTGTGAAGGTTGCCCAGCACTTCTTTATCTTAATTTATCTCATACTGATATAACCAACTCCACTATACGCATCATGTCAAGGTAAGCTTCCTGAGATGAATATTCTTTGTGTATAGCAATACCAGGCACATCACTCTGCTCCACACTAATATTCAATACACGTGGCTTCCAGCTGTTGGCAGCTCTAACTACTATTATGCACTTTTGGCATTACGGACTTCACGTAATAGACTGGACTGCATTGCCCCCCACGGGCCTTAGGGGAGGACTCCAATACTCAGGTCCGGTTCCGTATATAAGGTGTTAATTTTTCTGAAGTGATTTGTGTGAGTAAATGTAAGGGAGGGAAATGCAGTCGTTGAGGGTCTTTTTTGATTGGTTAATGGGAGGGACTGATGGGGGGATTAATAGCTTAGTGTCACAACAGAGTCAGGCATTTGACACCATTTTTATTAGAACATACAACAAAGCAGATTAAAACACTTAACACTAGGACTACTGGACTCGTGACCCCGACTAGAACTACTGCAAGTAAGTAGTCAAAATGACTATACCAGTAGTCCTAGTGTTAAAAGTCAAACAATGACTAAAGTAACAATAGCCCGGAATGAGGCTTTGCCCCACCTAGCACGCACCCATGTACGTAGATAAATATGCCCTATTAAAATCCGTCAATTTCAGGAAAAAGAGACAAAGTATTTGTTTGACTTTAAAGTGTTTTTAATCTGCTTTTCTGTATGATACAATAAAAATATTTTTAATATGATATGATGATCTTTGTGTACATAGCATGTCTCTTTTTCTCCCCTTAACAAGATATTAGCTTATGGTTGTTAGAGATAAGTTGCAGAAAGAAGTTACGCTTGGCAGGATAGCTGGACCTTTTTAATTCTCTGCCCTATCCCAATTTGTGGGTTTCTCCCTTGGGAGTGGTTCCTAAAAAGTTAATAATGGAATAAGCCCAGAGTTGGTGTTGGTTTCCTATGTATATTTTAATAAGGCAGTGGAGAGGTGGCGTAGGCTTGGACAAGGGTCGTTGATGGCTAAAACAGATACTGAGTCCGTGTTCCGTTTGCTTTTGGTGCATCCAGAGAGTTTTCATTTGTTAGGCTGTCTTGCGGTTCATAGTGTTTATGTGGATTGTTGTTTGCCTACGCGTTGTTTGATTTCATGCACTTTTTTTGAGAAATGTAACTATTTCATTGAATGGGTAGTGAGAAAGGAGTCTGGTTTGGATTCAGTTTGGCAATACTTGGATGATTTGTTTTATATTGGACAAGCTGTGTCCCCAATTCGTTTGTCGCTGCTCAGGACAATAGAACAGGTTCATGGCTCATGAATAGACAGAGGGACCAATAACGGTGTTTTTGGGCATTGAGATTGACTCTGTCAACATGGAATGCCGTTTGCCAGCAGACAAGTTGTTGGATTTGAAGTTCAGCATACGGGAGGCCTGCAGGCCAAAAGTCTTCAACTGCAGCAGTTGCAATATTTATTAGGGAAACTTGCTGCAGAATTTTGCCTATGGGTAGGGTGTTTTTGCGCAGGATGGCACAAGCTACAGCGGGTGTTAGGCACCCTCAGCATTTTGTTCAGTTGAATGAGGAGCATAAAAAAGAATATCTGAAGGTTTAGATCAATGTGGATGGAGCCATTAGTAGCCACTGATGCATCAGGGGTGGGTTGTTTTGGAGCCTATTTTGGTGGTCGTTGGTGTGTTAGTGAATAGCCGGATACTGTACATGGAGAGCTTGGTGTGTGATTAGAAACATGGCCTTGCTGGAAATTTTTCCTATTGTGGTGACTTTGGAAGTTTGGTTCTCTGAACTTAAGAACAAAAAAGTGCCTTTTATGTGCAACAATTTAAGCGTGGTTCATAGTATAAATAACATGTTGGCAGGATCACCTCCATTGGTTGCTTTATTGAGTCACCTGGTTTTGAAGGGCTTAAAATTTAATGTCTGGATTAGTGCTGCCCATGTGCCTGTTATACAGAATTCAATAGCTGATACTTTGTCCTACTTCCAGTGGAAACGGTACAGGAGCTGGCACCAGAAACTGTTTGGTCCCATCGGTTGTGGGAACTGGTTTTGGTTTCACCATGAAATTGGTAAAAAAATTCAGTATTGCCAGGCACCTGGACAAAGTATGTGACAGCTTGGCGTCAGTGGCAGGAGCTTTTGAATGTAGTAGGGTAACAAGTTTTGGGGGCTGACTGGGTTTACATGTTACTTTATATGATCGGGAAAGCATTTGAAGAGTGTTCGTCGTTTGCCGTTGTTTTCAGCAGGATAGCATGATTAGCGTTTTTTTTTTACGTTAATGTGTTGGAAGACTGTTACAAAAGATTTTTTAGTTTGTCATGCACTGAAAGCGGTTCAGAAGAGTCGGGTGGTGAAGGATTGGCATCGTCCAGTATCTTTCCTGATTTTGAGTAAGTTATTAAATTGCCTTTAAAGGGATGTATAAATCGGAATATGAGTGTCATTTGTTTGGGGCAGCGTTTGTCTTGACTTTTTTCGGAACTTTTCAGGTGGGCGAACTTGTAAGTAAGATTGTGAAGTGTCATGCTGGTTTATTATTCAAGGATGTAGTCTGCGAGGCAGTTATAGTACAGTACGGTGTCAGTTAAAGTGTTCAAAGATGGATCTTTTGGCAAGGGTTGCATTGTGGAACTTTGGGGAGTGCAAGGAGTGGAAGAGTGTTCGGTTAGATGGGTCTCATCATTTTTGGAAGTAAGAGGTTCTGGACCTGGTTCTTTGTTACTTCATCAGGATGGGTCTGCACTGCTGGTTTATCAGTTTTTGAGTGTATTTTGACATTGCTTGAATCAGTGTGGCTTAAATGGTGCAAATTTTTCATCCCATTCATTTCGGATTGGGGCTGCTACAGAAATGTCACATTGGGGTTTGAGTGTGCATGCTGTGCTCAAGATTAGCCGCTGGGAGTCTGCTAGATATTGGCCCTATGTTAGGCCTCATTTGTTCTGAGTGGTGATATTCATGGATGATGTCTGTCCTTTGAACATATACTCATCACCGTTTTCATTGATTCATGTAGTTACACGCCCTCCCCTACTGTTTTTTGTTTGTGTTTCAGGAACCCCCCCCCTTTTGATCTTGGTATTGGGACATTCTTATGTTTATTGGAGAGTCCTTCGGGCTGATATGAGGCCGGGCAGACGACGATTGGTTCTTACCAGAGAGGTTTTATTGATTCGTTGGATCGGGGTTAGTGGTATGCTCTGGAGTAGGGTATTGCCTGAATTAAATTTCATATTGTTTTGGATAGATCACCTGATATTCTTGTTCTGCACGTGGGTGGGAATCATTTGGATTCCAGGGCTTCGAAGGATTTGATCTGTGACATTAAGTGTGACTGCCTTGGGCTCTTGTCATCCCATCCAGGTTTGGTAGTCGTCTGGTCTGACATGGTAGCACGCCTCACATGGAAACACGTGTGGTTGTGAAAGGGATTAAAAGGTGTGCATTAATAGGGAGGTGTCTCATTTTGCTGCAAGGCTCGGTGTGGTAGCTGTACGGCACCGCGAATTGGAAGCCACTTCTCTGGAGTTTTTGAGGTCGGCTGGAGTTCATTTAAACTCAGTAGGCATATACAACCCCTGTCAAAAATTATGTAATCACCAGCCTTGGAGGATGTTCATTCAGTTGTTTAATTTCTTTTTTTTTAAAAGCAGATCACGGACATGGCACAAAACTAAAGTCATTTCAAATGACAATTTTCTGGCTTTAAGAAACACTAAAAGAAATCAAGAACAAAAAAATCTGGTAGTCAGTAATGGTTACTTTTTAATCCAAGCGTAGGGTAAAAATTATGGAATCATGAAAAACAAACAAACAAAAAACACTCCAACACATACTAGTATTTTGTTGCACCACCTCTGGCTTTTATAACAGCTTGCAGTCTCTGAGGCATGGACTTAATCAGTGTCAAACAGTACTCTTCATCAATCTGGCTCCAACTTTCTCTGATTGCTGTTGCCAGATCAGCTTTGTAGGTTTGAGCCTTGTCATGGACCATTTTCTTCAACTTCCACCAAAGATTTTCAATTGGATTGAGGTACGGACTATTTGCAGGTCATGACATTGACCTTATGTGTCTTTTTTCAAGGAATATTTTCACAGTTTTCGCTCTATGGCAGGATGCATTATCATCTTGAAAAGTGATTTCATCTTCCCCAAACATCCTTTCAATTGATGAGATAAGAAAAGTGTCCAAAATATCAACATAAACTTGTGCATTTATTGAAGATGTAATGACAGCCATCTCCCCAGTGCCTTTACCTGACATGCAGCCCCTTATCAACAATGACTGTGGAAATTTGCATGTTCTCTTCAGGCAGTCATCTGTATAAATATCATTGGAATGGCACCAAACAAAAGTTCCAGCATCATCACCTTGCCCAATGCAGATTCGTGATTCATTACTGAATATGACTTTCATCCAGTCATCCACAGTCCACGATTGCTTTTCCTTAGCCCATTGTAACCTTGATTTTTCTGTTTTAAGTTTCCGGTCTTGACGCTTTGATGTCTTCCATGGTCTACCAGTATGTTTGCCTTTAACAACCTTCCCATGTTCTTTTTATTTGGTCCAGATTTTAGACACAGCTGACGGTGAACAACCAATATCTTTTGCAACATTGCATGATGACTTACCCTCCTTTAAGAGTTTGATAATCCTCTCCTTTGTTTCAATTGACATCTCTCGTGTTGGAGCCATGATTCATGTCAGTCTACTTGGTGCAACAGCTCTCCAAGGTGTGATCACTCCTTTTTAGATGCAGACTAACGATCAGATCTAATTTGATGCAGGTGTTAGTTTTGGGAATGAAAATTTACAGGGTGATTCCTTAATTTTGTCCCTCATAATTGAGTGACTGCATAATTTTTATCCTATGCTTGGCTAAAAAACCTAACCATTACTGACTACCACATTTTTTGTTCTTGATTTCTTTTAGTGTTTTTTAAAGCCAGAAAGTTGCCATTTGAAATGACTTTAGTTTTGTGCCATGTCTGTGATCTGTTTTTTTTCAAAAAAATTAAACAACTGAATGAACATCCTCCAAGGCTGGTGATTCCATAATTTTTGCCAGGGGTTGTATATTTGGGCTTTGGCACTAATGGAAGGTGTTGAGATGACTTTAGGACTGTGGTGGTGCTTAAGGAGTCATGCCTGCTCGCTATGGCGGAAATAGATACATGGGTCTTGGAAGGTGATGGATTGCACAGACGGACAGGGGAGAACCCAGTACCGGGATGGGTGACCCTCATGTGGTGCCGTGTTATTACTAAAGTTCTAAGTGTGTTCCTACTGGGCTTAGGTTTCAGCAGGACATGTGGTGTGGGCAACATGCAGCTGAGTGCCCTAGAGGCAGTGTAGTGCAACTGAGGGCAGTGTGGAGAAGCTGTTCATGCAATATGGAAAATTGGAACTTTCATTCCATGCCCCTGGTTATACTATTTATTACTCCATGAGCTGCATTCAAGATTCTCTGTATATTCTGTCCTTTGTGTGGTACGCGCTGGGAGATTTGTGTTTAAAGCAACAGTACTGTACTAAACAGGAAAAAGAACTGTGCCTATTTTAGAGGAAATTTGCAAAAGATTGTTTGGTTATCAGTGTGATTGAAAGATTGGTAAAAGATTCACCTGCTTCAAGTTGAGTGATTGATATATAGCAAATTGAGGATCAACAGAGGAAGTAGCCAACTGCACTGCTGATGTAGTAGGTCAGAGGCCTAACACATCTGTGTCTTCTTGCTTCAGTCTGCTGATTTTTGTTGTGGGTGAGAGGCAGAGAGCCTTCCCACATTCCATGGAGTTGGGCTAGTAGGTCAGAGGCCTAACACATCTGGGCCTTCCTATTCTAGTCAACTGATCTAATGGGTGAGAGGCAGAGAGCCTTCTCGTTACATCCTGTAGGTCTACTGGGTGAGAGGCAGAGAGCTTTCCTGCTACACCTTGACAAGCTTGCTCTGACCTGCCACGTGTGGCCTGTAGACAAGGTCCAGGCACACTAAAAGGGCATTTGCAGAATAAAGGTGAGCTGTCTGAAGAATAAGTTGAAGCCATGGCAACATGTTCCGTGTGCAGTCAGGGCCCCCAATGGGATCCAGAACCGCTATGCAGATTGTAAAAGACAGAGAAGGAAAGGAAGCAGTGAAAAATGTGGGACCAATATTGAAAAAGGCAAACATGCCAGAGTGTGGATGTTTGGATGGACAAAAAAAAGCACAGACAAGGGAGTAAAAAATAGCAAGTGTCTGAGAAAGTGCAGCAGTATGGAAGTAAGGTGTATTATGAATGTTTTGATACTCCCAAGTCCGACTATGACCGACACACTACTGCTATCATCATACCTTTGTATAACCAGAGACCGAGACAAGACAAATGGACTTGTAAACAATGTGGTCAGACAAACCCAGACTGAAGAAATACCTGTATGACCTGTGCTGCAACCCGACCTAAGTGAATTGCACTAAATCCAGTCCAGACAAGATCACATGCAGTGACATAAGACGCTGACACAGGAGTGTGGTTAGTGGGGAGTGGAGACATTGACTTTTTTGGAGTAAGCTGACAGTAATCCTTTTGAGAAGGAAGTTGTAGAACAGCATGTCACCCCAACCGATCATCCAGTCACCCCCACCATCAGACCCACTACCAGAGAACCAACATCATCAGGACCAAGAAGGGTGAGTAGGATAAGACAGATACAGGAGTATTATCCCTGGAGGCCCTCTGACTAGCTAGCTACGCTAAATCAGTTGCCTGACCCTGAGAACCAACCTTTCCCATTTTACAGACAAATAAAGACAATACAACGGACGTATAAGTATATACCTGGGCAGACCTAGAGAGTTTGGTGAGTGTGCAAAGGCAGGTGATGTACTAGGACACATAATTAAGACACAGATGTGGCAAAGGATCAAGCATGGGGCATGGATGATAAATCTGCACGGTCTGGGGCAACGTACTGAGAATTACTAAAACAATGGGCTATAGTGAAACAATCAGAGCAGTCTGTACTCCTGACTGATGTGACGCAGCAAAAAGGAGAGATGTACTTTGGACGGTTACAGCTGAAATGGGCAGACATGGAGTACAGTCCCATAAACCCACTCGATGTTAAAATATTGGTAAATGCATTTATTGATGGTATGAACAAAGGCTTACGAGACGCAGTACAGACTTCCAGACCTGAATGGAGAAGTATAGATCCAAAAGGAGTTGAACAAACCAGGACAATAAGACAACTTGTCATGTATGCTGGAGCATAAGGAAAACAGTGGAGACGTAGGCCTTTGATAGGGTACAGTAGGTCACCAAGCCTAGGAAAGTGCGTAGATGCTGGTGTGACCTGGGCAAAAGAAGCTTTTGAATTGTCTATTTTCTGTCTTTAGTCAGGTGTCTTAAAAATGTCACCTTTTGTTTGCAATACTGTAGTTTGTCACGTGAGACCTTGCAACCCTTTTCTGCCAAAAAGCATAGCAAAGAAACTGTAGCTTCCTTACAGGACATCTGGTCCAGGCAGGAGGTCATCCACGTACTGTAATAAAACAATCTGTGGATGACGTGTTTGCCACTGCTCAAGGATCCCTGCCATTGCTGCTGAATAGATGGTAGGGGAGTTCATTCCACCCTGCGGGAGGACCGTTTAACAATATTGTTTACCTTCGTGAGTAAAAGCAAAAAGATATTGACAATTGGGGTGTAGGGGTACAGAGAAGAATGCATTTGCCAAATCAATGACTGTGAAACATTTTGACGTCGCTGGGATCTGTGACAGTACGGTGTGTGTATTAGGGACAATTGAGGTCACACTCTCTGTAACATTATTAATAGCCCTTAAGTCATGAACCATTCTGTAAGTGTCAGGGAAACCCTTGGGTCCCTTTTTCCTTAATGGGATACAAAGGGGTGTTGCAGGGGGAAGATCTTTGCACCAGAACCCCTGCCTTAACATACTCTTTAATATCCCTGCTCAGGGCCATTGATTTGGCTAGGCTTAAGGGGGCACCGCTCCAAACAAGGAGGAGTGGCTCCCTCTTTTAATTTTTTTCATGATCGGGGCAATGGGCTGCCGACCCACATCTGTTTTTCCCTTTGCCCAAACGGTGTCTGGCACCAGTCTCATTTCCCCATTCTCAGACATTTTGGTGTCAGGTGTTACTTTCACTGCTTTTGTCATATACACCATTTCTTAAATCTTACACAAGTGTTTATCTGAGAGGGGATTTGTGACTGTAATACCCTCAAGAGAATACTGTATGGTGGCCTGGATAGCACTCAACACATCTGCTTCCAGCAAATTCATAGGAGTATTGTCACTAACAATAAGATTTCTAAGCACCTCTTGGCTGTCTCGTAATTTTAGTCTTATTTGTTTAGTCATCGGGGCTTCAGTCACTTGTCCCTCTACCCCCACACATTCCACAGTCTAGTTAGTAATCATCTCTGGCATTATCAATCCAGAACCTTTAAATTAGAAGTCCAATGCGCTATCCATATAATTTTCGTTTGTCTATGCAGAATTTACATCCCCCATGTTGAAGTTTGAAGTTGGAAGTGAATTGGAGCTTTGGTCACCCTTAACTTGCGTTGTGACAAGTGTAAACTCCGTTTTAGGGCTCGCTCGCATTAGCGTATAATTCGGACGAGTGCTATCCAATGTTTTATCGGATAGCACTGGGCCCAATGTTATACTACGGTGCAGTGCAGATCTGTGATTATTTTTTCTCATGCCGATTTGTCACGAGAAAACAATTGCAGCATGCTGTGGGTGCATCCGAGTACAGTCTAATGTATGTGCACAG
The DNA here is from genome assembly GCF_032444005.1 of Ranitomeya imitator. Taxonomy (NCBI): domain Eukaryota; kingdom Metazoa; phylum Chordata; class Amphibia; order Anura; family Dendrobatidae; genus Ranitomeya; species Ranitomeya imitator. The sequence continues at coordinate 362,938,386 of NC_091285.1, forward strand.
AGAATGGAGAAGGTGGAGAGATTAAATTCTCCATCTTCTTCACACATGTGCTATGATTTTCTCTTGTGAGAGAATTGGATCACACCAAGGTGACACTCGGATCAATCTCTCTGAGCTGAGCTGAGTGACATTAGCACAATTGAACCGATTGTCTCGTATGGGAGAATATATGGCAGTGTGAGCGAGCCTTAAATTATAGTACATTGGTTTCATAGAAAACTTTGTAAAATGCACAAAACATCCTTGTATTCAGACTAATACAAAATTGTTTATGTGTCTACATTACTGGTAATGCACCACCTTTGAATTTCTTACTACAGACCATCCACAGATATGGAATAAACATAGCATACAAATGTTCCACATGCACAGCAGCCTGGTGTCATTTTTATAGGTATAGTATGCCAAAAATAGTATTAATGTCTACAGAATGGGATATATGCCATGGCAATTAAACACAGTCATAAAAACATTCTCAAAAGAAACCTTCACATTTACATCCATCCAGGGCCGTATTTAGAGTTTCTGCCGCCCTAGGCACTTTTAGCGCTGCTTCCCCCTTTGGTGAGTATGACACTATCGGCAGTGACTTTGGCAAGAATCGCTGATGTGAAAGTCGCCTTTTGCAGCAGATCCAGCAGTTTTTCTGCATCTGCCACATAACGGATCACTTATGGCAACACTGTGTTCGGCCTCATTCATTCCCTATGGGATTTGCGGCACTTGCCATGATCTGGCAAATGTGGTACCATACCTCCCAACTTTTGAAGAAGGGAAAGAGGTATAAAGTTTGTGGTGCGCATAGTGCGCCGCGGCAAATTTTAGGCCACGCCTCTGACCACACCCATTTTACAACTAGTCACACCCATATCCACATCCCAACCACACCCATTTAGCACTGCTGATCACACTGTTTCATATACAATAATTATAACAAAAAAATATGGCCACACAGTGGACCATACTGTATAATGGCCACACATAATGCTCAATGCTGTATAACGGCCACACATGATGCTCAATACTGTATAACAGCCACACAGTGCTCCATTCTGTATAATGGCCACACATGATGCTCAATACTGTATAACTGCCACACAGTGCTCCATACTGTATAATGATCCCACATGATGCTCAATACTGTATAATGGCCCACATGATGCTGCATACTGTATAATGGCCACACATGATGCTCAATACTGTATAACGGCCACACAGTGCTCCATACTGTATAATGATCCCACATGATGCTCAATACTGTATAATGACCACACATGATGCTGCATACTTTATAATGGCCACATGATGCTCAATACTGTATAATGGCCACACATGATGATCAATACTGTATAACGGCCACACAGTGCTCCATACTGTATAATGGCTACACATGATGCTTCATACTGTATAATGGCCACACATGATGCTCAATACTGTATAATGGCCACACATGATGCTCAATACTGTATAATGGCCACACATGATACTCAATACTGTATAACGGCCACACATGATGCTCCATACTGTATAATGGCCACACACAGATCTCCATACTGTATAATGATCCCACATGATGCTCCATACTGTATAATGGCCACACATGATGCTCCATAGTGTATAATGGCCACACATAATGCTCAATACTGTATAATGGCCACACTTGATGCTCCATACTGTATAATGGCCATACATGATGCTCCATACTGTATAATGGCCACACATGATTCTCCATCCTATATAATGACCCCACATGATGCGCAATACTGTATAATGCACCCTCCCATCTTGTATGCATGGCTCATCTCCCCCCCATCCTGTATGCATGGCTCATATCCCCCCTCCTGTATGCATGGCTCAACTCCCTCCCATCCCATATGCATGGCTCATATTCCCCCCCTCCTGTATGCATGGCTCATATCCCCCCTTCCTGTATGCATGGCTCATCTTCCTCCCATCCCATATGCATGGCTCATATTCCCCCCCCTCCTGTGTGCATGGATCATATTCCCCCCCGTATGCATGGCTCATCCCATATGCATGGCTCATATTCCCCCCCCACCTGTCTGCATGGCTCATATTCCCCCCCCCCTCCTGTATGCATGGCTCATATTCCCCCCTCCTGTATGCATGGCTCATATTCCCTCCCTCCTGTATGCATGGCTCATATTCCCCCCCTCCTGTATGCATGGCTCATATTCCCCCCCTCCTGTGTGCATGGCTCATATTCCCCCCCTCCTGTATGCATGGCTCATATTCCCCCCTCCTGTATGCATGGCTCATATTCACCCCCCCCTCCTGTATGCATGGCTCATATTCACCCTCCCTCCTGTATGCATGGCTCATATTCCCCCTCCTGTATGCATGGCTCATATCCCCCCTTCCTGTATGCATGGCTCATCTTCCTCCCATCCCATATGCATGGCTCATATTCCCCCCTCCTGTGTGCATGGATCATATTCCCCCCCGTATGCATGGCTCATCCCATATGCATGGCTCATATTCCCCCCCCACCTGTCTGCATGGCTCATATTCCCCCCCTCCTGTATGCATGGCTCATATTCCCCCCTCCTGTATGCATGGCTCATATTCCCCTCCTCCTGTATGCATGGCTCATATTCCCTCCCTCCTGTATGCATGGCTCATATTCCCCCCTCCTGTATGCATGGCTCATATTCCCCCCCTCCTGTGTGCATGGCTCATATTCCCCCCTCCTGTATGCATGGCTCATATTCCCCCCCCCTCCTGTGTGCATGGCTCATATTCCCCCCTCCTGTATGCATGGCTCATCTCCCTCCCATCCCATATGCATGGCTCATATTCCCCCCCTCCAGTATGCATGGCTCATCTCCCTCCCATCCCATATGCATGGCTTATATCCCCCCTCCTGTATGCATGGCTCAACTCCCTCCCATCCCATATGCATGGCTCATATTCCCCCCCTCCTGTATGCATGGCTCATATCCCCCCTTCCTGTATGCATGGCTCATCTTCCTCCCATCCCATATGCATGGCTCATATTCCCCCCCCTCCTGTGTGCATGGATCATATTCCCCCCCGTATGCATGGCTCATCCCATATGCATGGCTCATATTCCCCCCCCACCTGTCTGCATGGCTCATATTCCCCCCCCCCCTCCTGTATGCATGGCTCATATTCCCCCCTCCTGTATGCATGGCTCATATTCCCCCCTCCTGTATGCATGGCTCATATTCCCTCCCTCCTGTATGCATGGCTCATATTCCCCCCCTCCTGTATGCATGGCTCATATTCCCCCCCTCCTGTGTGCATGGCTCATATTCCCCCCCTCCTGTATGCATGGCTCATATTCCCCCCTCCTGTATGCATGGCTCATATTCACCCCCCCTCCTGTATGCATGGCTCATATTCACCCCCCTCCTGTATACATGGCTCATATTCACCCTCCCTCCTGTATGCATGGCTCATATTCCCCCTCCTGTATGCATGGCTCATATCCCCCCTTCCTGTATGCATGGCTCATCTTCCTCCCATCCCATATGCATGGCTCATATTCCCCCCTCCTGTGTGCATGGATCATATTCCCCCCCGTATGCATGGCTCATCCCATATGCATGGCTCATATTCCCCCCCCACCTGTCTGCATGGCTCATATTCCCCCCCTCCTGTATGCATGGCTCATATTCCCCCCTCCTGTATGCATGGCTCATATTCCCCTCCTCCTGTATGCATGGCTCATATTCCCTCCCTCCTGTATGCATGGCTCATATTCCCCCCTCCTGTATGCATGGCTCATATTCCCCCCCTCCTGTGTGCATGGCTCATATTCCCCCCTCCTGTATGCATGGCTCATATTCCCCCCCCTCCTGTGTGCATGGCTCATATTCCCCGCTCCTGTATGCATGGCTCATCTCCCTCCCATCCCATATGCATGGCTCATATTCCCCCCCTCCAGTATGCATGGCTCATCTCCCTCCCATCCCATATGCATGGCTTATATCCCCCCTCCTGTATGCATGGCTCATATCCCCCCTTCCTGTATGCATGGCTCATCTTCCTCCCATCCCATATGCATGGCTCATATTCCCCCCCCTCCTGTGTGCATGGATCATATTCCCCCCCGTATGCATGGCTCATCCCATATGCATGGCTCATATTCCCCCCCACCTGTCTGCATGGCTCATATTCCCCCCCCCCTCCTGTATGCATGGCTCATATTCCCCCCTCCTGTATGCATGGCTCATATTCCCCCCTCCTGTATGCATGGCTCATATTCCCTCCCTCCTGTATGCATGGCTCATATTCCCCCCCTCCTGTATGCATGGCTCATATTCCCCCCCTCCTGTGTGCATGGCTCATATTCCCCCCCTCCTGTATGCATGGCTCATATTCCCCCCTCCTGTATGCATGGCTCATATTCACCCCCCCTCCTGTATGCATGGCTCATATTCACCCCCCTCCTGTATACATGGCTCATATTCACCCTCCCTCCTGTATGCATGGCTCATATTCCCCCTCCTGTGTGCATGGCTCATATCCCCCCTTCCTGTATGCATGGCTCATCTTCCTCCCATCCCATATGCCTGGCTCATATTCCCCCCCTCCTGTGTGCATGGATCATATTCCCCCCCGTATGCATGGCTCATCCCATATGCATGGCTCATATTCCCCCCCTCCTGTATGCATGGCTCATATTCCCCCCTCCTGTATGCATGGCTCATATTCCCCTCCTCCTGTATGCATGGCTCATATTCCCTCCCTCCTGTATGCATGGCTCATATTCCCCCCTCCTGTATGCATGGCTCATATTCCCCCCCTCCTGTGTGCATGGCTCATATTCCCCCCTCCTGTATGCATGGCTCATATTCCCCCCCCCCCCCCTCCTGTGTGCATGGCTCATATTCCCCCCTCCTGTATGCATGGCTCATATTCCCCCCCTCCTGTATGCATGGCTCATATTCCCCCCCTCCAGTATGCATGGCTCATCTCCCTCCCATCCCATATGCATGGCTCATATTCCCCCCCTCCAGTATGCATGGCTCATCTCCCTCCCATCCCATATGCATGGCTTATATCCCCCCTCCTGTATGCATGGCTCATATCCCCCCTTCCTGTATGCATGGCTCATCTTCCTCCCATCCCATATGCATGGCTCATATTCCCCCCCTCCTGTGTGCATGGATCATATTCCCCCTGTATGCATGGCTCATCCCATATGCATGGCTCATATTCCCCCCCACCTGTCTGCATGGCTAATATTCCCCCCCTCCTGTATGCATGGCTCATATTCCCCCCTCCTGTATGCATGGCTCATATTCCCCCCCTCCTGTATGCATGGCTCATATTGCCTCCCTCCTGTATGCATGGCTCATATTCCTCCCCCCCTCCTGTATGCATGGCTCATATTCCCCCCTCCTGTGTGCATGGCTCATATCCCCCCCCTCCTGTATGCATGGCTCATATTCCCCCCTCCTGTATGCATGGCTCATATTCACCCCCCCTCCTGTATGCATGGCTCATATTCACCCCCCTCCTGAATGCATGGCTCATATTCACCCTCCCTCCTGTATGCATGGCTCATATTCCCCCTCCTGTATGCATGGCTCATATCCCCCCTTCCTGTATGCATGGCTCATCTTCCTCCCATCCCATATGCATGGCTCATATTCCCCCCCTCCTGTGTGCATGGATCATATTCCCCCCCGAATGCATGGCTCATCCCATATGCATGGCTCATATTCCCCCCCACCTGTCTGCATGGCTCATATTCCCCCCCTCCTGTATGCATGGCTCATATTCCTCCCTCCTGTATGCATGGCTCATATTCCCCTCCTCCTGTATGCATGGCTCATATTCCCTCCCTCCTGTATGCATGGCTCATATTCCCCCCTCCTGTATGCATGGCTCATATTCCCCCCCTCCTGTGTGCATGGCTCATATTCCCCCCCTCCTGTGTGCATGGCTCATATTCCCCCCTCCTGTATGCATGGCTCATATTCACCCCCCCTCCTGTATGCATGGCTCATATTCACCCACCCTCCTGTATGCATGGCTCATATTCCCCCCTCCTGTATGCATGGCTCATATTCCCCCCTCCTGTATGCATGGCTCACGGACTGGAGGGAGGTGACCCAGGACTTAAATAAATAATAAAAAAAAACCTTGCTCAGGTGCCGCCCCCCGCATTATCCCGCCCTAGGCACGTGCCCTCAAGTGCCTAGTGGCAAATACGGCCCTGCATCCATCTGCCATCATATTAAAGCCAATGACAGGGACAGTTGAATAACATTATCTCATGACAATGCTAAGGTGTGGGATATGTTTGGCCGCAAGTTAATGCTTAAATCTTGATGTTGGGCTACTTTGACAATAGCCAAATTATGATAACTAGAGGACTGCGTTATCTCCAAAATGACAGGTCTTGTGTGGTATTCCTGTTGTACAGTGGTCAGTCTCTATAAAAAGTGGTCTAATGTAACAACTGGTGAACTGGCGACAGGGTCATGAACATCCCAGGCTCGTACTGCTTGTTGGGTGCAAAGACTAGCCCTCCTGGTCAAATTCCACAGAATAGCTACTGTAGCACCAATTGCTGAAAAGTGAATGCAGGCCATGAAAGAAAGTCTACCGCAGCTTACGGCATATGGAGTTTAGTACTTGCAGACCTATTGGAGCATCAGTGCTGATGCCTTAGAATTGCCAAACGACCCTACAATGGTCAGATGAACATCAGAACTAGACCATGGAGCAATAAAAATATATATATGTTAATTGTTTCCCTTGGAAAGAGATGGCACCATGATGAAAAATAGTAAGAAGGCAAGCTAACTGAGGTAGTGTAATTCTCTGGGCAATATTTTTCTGGGAAATCTTGGGTCCTTGCACTTCATGTATATGTTATTTTGATATTTAATACATGCCTAAGCATTGTTGCAGACTAATTATACCCCTTCATGTAAGTGGTATTCCATAATGGCTGTGGTCTTTTGCAGCAGGATAATGAGTCATATCACTTTGAACTCTTTTCCCGAAATTTTTTTGATGTGTTGGATTGGCCTCTGAAAATCCCAGATCTCAATTCAGTCAAGCATCAGTGGTTTGTGCTGGAAAAAATAATCTGTTCACTGGAGGTCCCGCCTCACAGTGTACAGGACTAAAATCCTCTGCTGCTAACGTCTAGGTCTCAGATAACATAGGATACCTTCATAGGACTTCTGGAGTCTTTGCTTCTGTGGTGCAAATCTGTTTTGGCACCATGAGGAGAACCTGCACAATGGGCCTGTAGTTTTAATGTTACGGTTGAACAGTATATGGTGGTTAATGAGAACCTGAGATCTCAGACATGATGCCCAAACCGTGGGCAGCGCATATCAGACACTGGCTGTGCGATCTCAGCCATGCATGTTTGACTCTGAAACACTGGGGCGTTTCAGATAAAAATATACTTTTACTAGCCGCAGGGGCCCAGGCCATGCTGTAGACTAGTTGGATAGGCAACTTTCCTGTGGTTTCTCTCCGCCTGGATTGACAGGTGTCTGCCTGTGTATGCATATAAGCTGAGACCTGTGAGCGGGCAGGCAGAAGCCGCCTTGGACCCGCCTGTCCGACTGTTGAATAGAGCGGCTTTGTCCACTGCAGTTATTAAAATTGTTTTTCTCTGAAATTCCGCAGCATTTCAAGGTCAATCGTACCTGGCTAAAGTAATACAGCCTGTGGCTGATACATGATTGGGCGCCATGTATCAACTGTCAGGTTCTCTTTAATGGATAGATTATAATTAATAGATAATACCTTTTAATCATTCACTACTGTTCTTTATTACATATTACAACCAGTTCAATAAACTGTTTCAATTCTAATTCAAAATATATTTGCAAACTATATCCAGAGTAAAAATGTAGATTTCCGAACCACAAAATCATTCCTTGACCGAACACACTTAAATTTTTTTTTTTTTTCAACAATAATAATAATGAGGTAAGGGGTGTACATGTATCTCATGTAGTAATAATACAGCTGCTGAAGATCACATCCTCCACAAGACAAGACCGAGAATTGCAGGGTACACAAATGTGTATAGTTAATCAGTTATAGCTCATGATACCATTCAAACATCCGTGGTCTCCTGGTAGTCACTAGCAAACCTTATACAACTTGGTGATGTTTCTTTAAGGATACATCAAGGCGCAAAGAAGTGAGCAAGAGGTGTTTTGGCAGCGACTAGTGGCTCTAGGAAATGCTGGCTCCCCTGGCACAGAAGGAGGTTATAAAGAAATCCTAGTAGATCTTGTTTTTCTATTTACTTACTAGTTGTACAACTTTGACCAAATTTGAGAAGAATTCTCCTGTGTGAACCTTCTCCTCCTCTGCTGATCACACTGCAGAGAATTGCATCTGAAGTTGATTTCTGCAAACCATCACATTTGTCAGAACACCAGAGGCTAGGAGTTGGTGTGCCTACATTAAATGCATTTCCAGCCCTATCCGAGAAGCATTCAAGTTTCTACTTTGTGCAATGAGCAAGAAACTGGTGGTTTCTGCTTCTACATATACAAAGCTTTTCATAAATCATGATTAATGTATTACTTTGTCTCTGTTGTCTGGTCTTCTTATTAGATACCTGCTCAACCTGCAGTATCTCAGTGTAGCTTACAGTCGAAAGTTTACAGACAAAGGCTTACAGTACCTGGGATCTGGAAAAGGATGTCACAAGATCATCTACTTGGATCTGTCCGGCTGCACTCAGGTTGGTCTGTTGGCTTTCTCTTCGTGCACACAGAAAGGGAATCCTTGGAGCGAAGAACTGTGTCTTGCTCTCATTGTGCATCCTACTAGTGCTGGTCCTTTAGGAAACTTGAGCGGTTTTGGATTACAAGGCTGCAGCTGCTTAGGCTCTCCTTAGGCACAGCACTATATGAACTGGCTGGATTCCAAGGCAGTGTCATGCTTATAAACAGCTAAGACTTACTGGGTCATGAAAAAAAGCTCTCATCTTTACTCCAAATCTCTTCTCCTTTGTTATGAATTCACATTGACTTCTTTTTGAAATACAAGTTTACAAAATATAATAAGAAAAACAAAACATAAAACTACGGAAAATCCAAACAAAGTCTTTTCTTTAAAGTTAAATGAAGGATTCTATTCCCGGTGAAGGTGATGTAACAAAGGGTCAGGAAACCTTACTGCTGCTGTGCCGAGTTTGATGAAATCCGAATGTAAATGTAAAATGTCTTGTACATTTCGTTGACGGAAATCTTTTCTAATGTTTGGTAGACAGAGCTATTTTTTACCTTTTTGTTTCTATCTAGATCCACAAGTGCTTATTTTAGATGGTTACTTTTCTTAAATCTATAAGGGTAAAATCTGTGAACTTCTAAGTAAGCTTTCCCATTGATAAATTACTATTTTCTTCACACAGGAAAGAAATATATCTTGGTACTGTGTTAGCCAGTAGATAGAAAAATATTTAGAATTGAGAGTCCTCGGTGGTTGATACCTTTTAATGGCTAACTGAAAAGATGGTAACAAATTACAAGCTTTCGAGACTACTCAGGTCTCTTCATCAGGCAAAGACTAAAACAAATTCTGAAGAATCACATATATAACTGTTTATCACTCATGGTAATTCTGCTTCATGTCACCTGTCTTATCCATGGTTTTTCCCTTCTTTTTTTTCTATACTATGTTGTGCATAAATATGTGATTCTTCAGAATTTGTTTTAGTCTTTGCCTGATGAAGAGACCTGACTAGTCTCGAAAGCTTGCAATTTGTTACCATCTTTTCAGTTAGCCATCAAAAGGTATCAACCACTGAGGACTCTCAATTCTAAATATTTTTCTATTTTCTTCACAGTCATCTTAATACAGTCATATGTGATTGTTCATTGAAACACATAAATTGAGAACAATAGAGATTATTGTATGCAGTATTCAGACTGTACAAATAGGCTAGTCAGCAGTGAGCAGGTGGGATCAGCAGGGCTCACTGACTTTTTCTATGCATCCTAGCTGCGTTTCAACAGCTTTTTACATATAGTTAGTAACATAATAGAGAAACATAAATACAATCTAAAGGCCTACATACAAAATAGACTAATGTCAACCGAACTCTTCAATATCGACAGGCACGGCCTGCAGTCTTATCATATGAGGGCCCCGACAAATGGTCCTCATGTGGGGGATATAGCGATCATGCACGTCTGATTTTGGACTGTCAGTTGTTTTGTTCTCCCGATAAGTCGTTTCCAGACATGTCTGGTGATGGCTTTCTCATAGAAAACACAGGAATTCCCGGCCGGATGAGCGCTCTGGTGTATGGGAGAGCCAGCCGGGAAGATTGTCGGCTGAGCCGCAGGCCGAAGCTTCATTCTGACAATAGACATCCAATGTGAATGGCTGGCATTAAACACACATTTAGTACACTATGAAATGGATATCCAGACCCTGACAATGCCCTCACAGGGAGTAGGGAATGACGACCCAATGCTAAAGTGCATTTATTACATGCTGAAATGAGAATAGTCAGGAACAATGGGTTCCCTGCTCTGTGTTATACCATATGCCAGACCAGAAAACAGTAAATAGTGTGGGGACCCAAAAATGTATGCTTTCCATGGGAATCTGCCCCTACTAAGCCATTCCCGAGTGTGCTATTCCTAAGCCATCCTTCAGCTTAAACCATTCAATAGTATTACTAGTGTGTGGGTTGGAAAATGGAGAATATTGTGCTGTTTTTTGTTTGTTTTTGCAGCATTCTCCCTATGTTTAATACTGGATCATACAAGAGGCACTGATACCATTCAAATATCACTCATATTAGTTGTATATTACCATGAAGGAAATCACCGCTTATTATTGATTTTACTCAGGACCAGTGATTTAGCAGAATACAGCTAGAACAGGGCAGGTTTATTGTCCTTCGGGGGCAACAAAAAATTCCGTTTCCTATCAAACAAATTGAGGGGTAATATAGACTGTCAGTAAAAGTATCATTATGTTTTTGAAATGTGAGACGTCCGCCAAACATAAGCACATGTGAACCAAGGAGCTATGGTCCGGTGCTGTTGCGTGGCTCCTGGCTCCTGGTGCCTAAATGAATATGCCTCACAGGAAGACATCCGTATAATAAATGGCACATGGTAGTTGGGTGCTGTGGTACAGAATTTACATTGGTGCCCTGGAGCTTCCAGTTATGCCCTACAGAGCAGTTACTTGTACATAGCCATTATGTGTAATTTTATCTGGTTATCTCATTGTTAATTTAAAGCAGATATTGCTTCATTTTTAGTGTGGTTTCTGCTCCTAGAAATCTGTTGTGACTCCTTTAATGTGTGCTCCCTTTGTGTTTTATTATTCTAGATTAAGTAAATCTGCTGGGCTTCACATTGTACCAGCAATTTAGCTCTTTAGAAGTAGACACATGGCATTAATAAAGTGATAGAAATGAACTGAACGGTTTACATTTACGTGTCATAGAATATTTAAAAGTGGTTGCTCAGGAATTTGCTATAGATGGCCTATCCTTAGCATCAATATCAGATTTATGGGCATCAGCACCCCTACAATCAGCGATTACTGTGTCCTGGGAGTCACAAGAAGTACACAATTTGTAGAACCAGAACACCACATCTATGTACACTGTGTAATGGCTGTTCTCAGATGCAACTCCTATGGAAGTAAACAGGACCTGAGCTGCAGTACGTAAGAATGGCTATTGCACAAGGTACAGAGCTGTGCTCCTTACAACTTACTTCCTGCCACTGCAGGACTTGCTAACAGCTGATTGTGGGGGTACCAACCCCCCACGATCTGATATTGATGACCTAAAGGTTAAAAAAAAAAAGAGAGACCAACTGTACTGGAAGTAAATGTGGAGGTTTTTTTCCAACTAACTAAACTACACAAGAATTTTAGGTTACATTTTCGTATAAAATTAGAAATTCCAACTGCAGACTCCCAGTATGCTCCTTTATTGCTAGCATTCTCATGCTATTGTGTAATGAGGATAAATGGAAATTGCATGTACAGACCATGTTGAGTTAATTGGCAATTGGAATAAGTATATCTGTACAATTTCGAAGTAATGAACTTTAAATGGCCTTGTCAGTTTTCCCAATTATTCTACAGCAAGTTTATTGTCCAAGGAGGACATTGCACTTAGCGAGAAAGTCACTGTTGTCATTGGCCATGTTGTTTAAGATGTGATTATTCCTGATAAGAATTCCAAAGCATATTCAACTGCATGCAATGAGCGTAGGAATGTCTCCACTTTGTCTTGTGATGTTTCTGAGAATTTTTGTAGCATATTGGTTTATTAATTCACCTCCATTATAATATTTTTGTCAGGGAAACATTCAGATTGTAGCACATTACCGATTGGGCTGTTGTGTTTTTGGTGTGTTCTTTTCTGCTCAGTTTTGTCACAAAACCTGAAGGCTTTCCTGATGCCAGCAAAGTGAATGAGAATCCTGAAGACTCATGCACATGTTGCTTATTTTTGACTTGCAGATTTGTCTGCTGCATGTCAATTCTTTCAGCGTTTTTTGATTTTGCAGCATGGCTCCGGGCGGCAGCCGTGGGTGAGGTGCTCATCTCTTACATCCCCGCAGGTTATATGAAGGTGGGGGTCCTGACTGGGTGTGTGGGCTTCGTCTGAAGGGGCAATACGTCCTTGCAGGCTGCAAGATGCCGGTGACTTTGGCTGGCCATGAGTGGACGTTGAACAGTTCGATGAGGGAGACCACCACTCAAAAATAAACAGTATTTTGATTAACAATAACTTTGTGGGAACTATGTACAATAGATAGTGGGTGAATAACTTCACAAACATTTATGGAACATTTTGACACACGATCTCTTTACTTCTTCAAGTTCACTTGTTACAGCCTCATGTTCTCCGTCTACACCACAGCCTAGCTCAGTACTACAGTCCAGTTAGTGAGAGTCCTATTCTGAAACCATGGTTCCGCGAAGGGAACTAGTTTTCCAATATGGTTGGTACTTAGCTTCTCCGGCCTGGGGCACTCTATTGTCTCGCATTCTCTGTTCTGTCCTGGCCCTGACCTCTCTGAGTTATAAACTTGGGGCCGTACTGCTAGGCGTTCTGTCTCAGGACCTGTCTCCGGTAAATCACTCTGTCCTCCTGTCACTTTTCCTTTCTCCGCTCAGGATCAGGCTATCCGTTGCCTCGGTCTCCACTCAACTCACTTTGGGGACACCTGACTCATGCGGCTGTGCTGAGTACTCAGACCAAAGGTCTGCTCTAGCTGCAAGCTACTCCCTGTCTGACTCACTACAAGGTCATCCTCTCTGATCTTGCTACATAGCCCCTCACTCTCTGGGCTGGTTCCAACTCTTAACTCTATCCATACCTACTCACTACCTGTTGCTGGGCAAATTACACAACTAACACTAATAACACATGCCAGAATATACATTATGCATCATAACAGTACACGACTTGAAGGGGGAATGATGACAACACTTCCATCTTCTTACAATTTCACCATACTAATAAGTAAGGAAAAATTTGCAACAAAAACACATGTAAAAAAATACGTTAAAAACATGCCTATTTTACGATGTTTTTTACTGCCAGGAGATGCAGAAATTTGGAGCCAAATTGTTAACGTGTGCACATACCGTTGGACCTCATGCCTATGAGCGCATGTAGTACATAACCACAAGGTTCCGAATTCAGTCATGTGTATGAGACTTAGGTCCGTTTATTTAACTAAAGTTTATCTAGATACTTTAATGAAATTGAGGGCTTTCTTCTAGTACAAAGAATACATGCTGCCAAGTTAATTTTATTACTACGCTTTTCTGTGGTTTACTAGGCAGCAGGGATCTGTTCTGCATTACGTTGTAACAAATTAAGCCTGCATCTGACCAAATGCTTGTACATTGTTGAGTATTGAAATACTCCGTTCTCACCAGTCCTAATAGCAGAGAAAGTTTTAGTAAGACTTGTACTGTTGTAATTACATTCTTGCCTGGACCTTCCAGCATTGTTCCTTCATATTCTTAAAGTGCTTTTCCCACTAAATATATTTCATATCCATGTCAGTTCTGACCGCTGAGACTCCCACTGAGAAAAGGGTTCCAAAGTTTCCTATGTGTCTGGGAAGTATTCTGCATGTGTGTCTACCACTCCATTCACTGTATATGAGACTGGTGGTCATGCATGCATGCTATTGTCCTGCAGATGCTTAGAAGAGAATATTGCAGAGTTTGCACATGTGCACTATCCATCTATTCATATAGGGAACGACGTGACTTCTACTCTTGAGATCAGAGTGTAGCCCCTCTTGATCACACATTATCTGTCCCTTCAATAAGTGATGAATATATTAGTAGGAAAACTCCTTTTAAAGTAATGTTATTGTTGGAATTTTATAATTGGTGATATATGTTTTATTTATTTGATCTTTTTAGGAATATGTCAAGATCTTCCCCCCAAAATAATGCACAAAATCAAAATGTTGATTACTGCAGCATACCTGCGTAAAATAGTCATCAATTGAGTTATGATTTCATTTTATAGACACAGGTATTCACTTTTATCATTTCACTACTGCACACCGCATATTCCAGGGGGTGTATGTGGGCACAGTATGGAGAGCAAACGCGGAAGAAATTTGAGGACAAACTATGAGGAGCGATGGGGATAGATGCGGACACAGTGTGGGGAATGCAGGGAGCTGACACAGTATGGAGAGCGAGGGGAAGAAATCTGAGGACACAGTAAAGGGAGCGATGGGCGAATGGGTGCAGACACAGCTTGGGGAGCGTGGGTGGATAGATTTTAGGACAGTAGGAGGAGAGAAGATACATTTTAGGACCTGTACAGCAGTAACTTGGGAAACAACGACCTTGTACGGAAAGAGCCAGTAAGGTAGTGCGGTCAGTCAATAGAAGTTTTAATATGCTGGAAAACTTTTGAGTTACGTTTGTATTTTTCAATAGCCATAAATAGAGAAGGGGTGCATTATGGGGAGCGGGGGGAGGCTGGATGGGTGCAGACACAGTATGTGGAGGGAGGGGGTATATTTGCGAATACAGTATTAAGAGTGAGGGAGGATTGGTGCAGACACAGTATGAGAAGCGAGATGAGGAACGGTTCAGACACAGTATGTAGAGCAAGGGGGGATGAGTGTGGAAACAATGTGGGGAGTGGAGGGATTGTGGCAGGAGACTATTGAGGGAAATAGTGTGAGGCGACAGTATAAGGATGAGAGAAATGTGAGGGGGACAGAATAGAGATTGGGTATTGTGGGCAGGGTGGTATGGAGAGGGGGCAGCATGATGGGACAGTGTGAGGCCACAGAAAGGCAGGGACAGTATGCCGAGGAGGGGGGATTATGGTGAGGGAGCACTATATAGAGCAGTAGTTATGGTGAACCTACGGCACGCATGCCAGAGAGGGCACGCAGAACCCTCCCTGTGGGCACATGTCACCAGCACCTACTTCAGCAGGATCTGTGTCCTCGGACACACATCCAGCTGAAGTGTATTGCAGAGCATGAACTTGCAGGGTTCGTGAGCAGCAATACATGCTGCTGGCCAATCAGCGGCCAGCAGCTGACTCAGCATAAGTCTGACTGGGCGCATGGCAGTGATGTCATGCACACCTGTCGTTTGGACGCTGAAGTCAGCTGCTGGCTTCAGAAGATGGCACGGCGGGGGATAGGAAGTAAGGTGGGAAGGAATGTTTATTGTGTTGTTTTTCTATGCATTGAGCAACAGCTGTGCCGCCAGGATGGGAGCATATATATCAGGATGGGGGATCAAATACAAGGATGGGGAGCATATATGTGGATTGGGGGAGCATATACATGGATTGGGGGCATATACAAGGATGAGTGAGCATATACATGGATTGATGAAGTATATACAAGGATGTTGGACATATACAAGGATGGGGGCATATGCAAGGATAAGAGAGCATATACAAGGACTGGGAACATATACTAGGATGGACGGAGCATATATATAGATTGGGGAAGCATATACAAGGATGGGAGAGCATATACTACAAGGATAGGAGAGCATATACTACAAGGATGGGGGGGAGCATATACCTCAAAGATGGGGGCACATATACCATAAGAATTGTGGAGCATATACATGGATTGGTGGAGCACATACACGGATTGGGAAAGCATATACATGGATGTAGGAGCATATACCACAAGGATGGAGCAGCATATACACAAGGATGTGGAGCATATACCACAAGGATGAGGAGAGCATATACCAGAAGGATGGGGGAGCATATACCACAAAGATGGGGGGCATATACCACATGGATGAGGAAGCATATACCACAAGGATGGGGTGCATATACCAAGATGGGGTGCATATACCAGGAAGTGGGGGCATATACCAGGATGGGTGGCATGTACAAGGATGAAGGCATATACCAGGATGGGCGGGGGGGAGGGATCATATTCCAAGATAGCATTTTAATTTATATCTACAATCTGGTACCCCTACTCCTGTCTGTGCCTGCTCTCTGTTGCACCGTCTGCTCTCTGATGCCCCTGCTTGCTCTCTGTACGAGTTGTTTTTTCTAAACTAAAACCTCTGTATTCAGATTAAATTGCTGTGTTGGCACTTTGCCATAAATACAGTATATACTCGAGTATAAGCCGACTCAAGTATAAGCCGAGGCACCTACTTTTGCCACGGAAAACTTGTTAAGCTTATTGACTCGAGTATATGCCGAGTATGCATTGTCCCCTCATCCCTGTCCTGCTATGCGTGGCTCCCCCTTCCCTGTCCTGGTATGAATGCCTCCCCATCCCTGTCTGCATGCCTCCCCTGTCCCTGTCATTGTATGCATGCCTCCCCCTTCCCTATCCTTGTATGCATGCCTCCCCTGTTCCGTCCCTGTATGCATTCCTCCCCTGTCCCTGTCATTGTATGCATGCCTCCCCTTCCCTGTCCTGGTATGAATGCCTCCCCCGTTCCATCCCTGTCTGCATCCTCCTTATCCCCTATCCCTGTGTGCATGTTTCATATTGAAAAAAAACCCAAAACATCATACTCACCTACCCAACCCCTGGGTGCTGGAACGGCATCCCTTTCCGGCCGCCGACGCCTGCCTGCAGCTCTTCCTGTGCTCAGCGGTCACGTGGTACCCCTCATTAAGGTGATGAATATGCGCTCCATGCCTATGGGAGTGGAGATGTGTGCATATTCATTACCTTAATGCGCGTTACCACCTGACCGCTGAGCACAGGAATCGCTGGAGGCAGGTGCCGCAGCCGGAACGAGATGCAGTGCCAGCATCCAGGGCGCGGGTAGGTGAGTATGATGTGTGCGCCAGTTCCCGGCACCCGCTGCTCCGCCGGCTTTTTGTACCGTGACTCGTGTATAAGCCGGGGGGGGGGGGGGGCATTTTTAGCACAAAGAAATGTGCTGAAAAACTCGACTTATACACGAGTATATACGGTAAGTGGGTTTTGGGTTGCAGTTTGGTCACTCTGTATCTAAAAGGTTTGCCATCATTGGTATATAGACTGGGCAGTATAGGGGGACACAGTGTAAGAGAACAATGTGAAGATGGGGCCCACTATGAAAGCAGAGGGCAGTCTGGACAGCATGTACCATAAGAGGGACAGCGTGGGGACATATTTTGTGCAGGGAGCACAATGAGGAACAATTATTTATTCAGGGGCTCAGCTTAGAGAAAACATTTTTATTCAGAAGCATGATAATGACACTGCCATTTCTAAGGGTATCGTGTGGAGAGATTGGAGAACATGGAAGTCTGTAGAAATGAGTTGTGGCTGTGAAATGGATGGGCGTCTGGCTAATCTTCATGGCTCACCTTCTTTGAAGTTCTCTATCCCTCTATGTATTCATGCACACTTCTTCATGGCATAACACTTTTTCCACATTGTGCACAAAGTCTTTGATAAATAGCACCATCAGATACACCCTCAGATCATAAAAAGTTGAATCACTACATGTTGCGCTTTTTTTGTGCAAATCACAAGTGGGGCAGCCAGTGTTTCTTGCACCGTAGTCAAAAATGAATTGACGTAGCACGTTCACACCTGTACAGCAGTGCCTTGGGAGACAGCGACCTTGCACAGAAAGTGCTAGTAAGGGGGAGACAGTGGTCTTGTAAAGAAATTGCTGGTAAGACAGTGCAGCCAATCCAATAGAAATGTTAATATAACCGGAGTGTGGAAAACTTTTCACCCACCCTCATATATATTATTAGCCATAAATAAAGAAATAATGCATTTTCTCAAAATCCATTCTTATTGCAAACATGTTAGCTCAGTGTAACGCTGCCATATCCACAAATTCCTATTACTTCTAGCCTTTCTCTCCCTGTGTGGACTGCACATCCATGTCCAGAGCGGACCTTTTTCCATTGTTCCCCAGGGTTCCAGGATATGACACCCCATTGCTTGTTACAGTATAAAGGCACCTTCACACATAACGATTTCGTTAATGATATCGTTGCAACGTCACGCTTTTTGTGACGTTGCAACGATCCCGCTAATGATTTCGTTATGTGTGACAGCGACCAACAATCAGGCCCCTGCTGGGAGATCGTTGGTCGCTGGGGAATGATCAGGACCTTTTTTTGGTCGCTGATCACCCGCTGTCATCGTTGGATCGGCGTGTGTGACGCCGATCCAACGATGTGTTCACTTGTAACCAGGGTAAATATCGGGTTACTAAGCGCGCCCTGCTTAGTAACCCGATATTTACCCTGGTTACCATTGTAAAAGTAAAAAAAAAAAAAAAAACACACTACATACTCACATTCCGATGTCTGTCACGTCCCCCGGCGTCTGCTTCCCTGCACTGACTGTCTGCGCCGGCCGTAAAGCAGAGCACAGCAGTGATGTCACCGCTGTGCTCTGCTTTACGGCCGGCGCTGACACAGTCAGTGCAGGAAGCTGGCGACGGGGGACGTGACAGACATGTGAGTATGTACTGTTTTTTTTTTTTTTTTACTTTTACAATGGTAACCAGGGTAAAAATCGGGTTACTAAGCGCGGCCCTGCGCTTAGTAACCCGATGTTTACACTGGTTACCTGGGGACTTCGGCATTGTTGAAGACAGTTTCAACGATGCCGAAGTCTTCCCCCGGATCATTGGTCGCTGGAGAGAGCTGTCTGTGTGACAGCTCCCCAGCGACCACACAACGACTTACCAACGATCACGGCCAGGTCGTATCGCTGGTCGTGATCGTTGGTAAGTCGTTTAGTGTAACGGTACCTTAAGAGTTGGAGTAAGGATAATAAGCTTACAAAACTGTGCCATTTTGTTTATTGATGGAAGGATGTGTTAGATGCATGGCCTTGATTTACTTTCAAGGGTTTTAGTGTAAAGTAATAAAAGAATGAGGTCACGGTGCAATATTGTTTTTTTCCAGTCTATTTTCATGCTCTGAATATCATGTGTTCATGCTCTCATAGACCTAGAAATTCTTAATGATAATGTCTTTTCCCCTTCAGATATCAGTTGATGGCTTCAGATACATAGTCGATGGTTGCGCGTCACTTCAACACCTCAAAATAAATGACATGTTTACCCTTACAGACAGTTGTCTCACAGTAAGTAAATGTCACTGGGCTTAGGGCCTGTTCACATATTTAGGTTTTTTCAAACTGCAGTGGATTCCATCCTAATTTCCTTATCACATCTACTAACTTATCTATTAACTTCCTAGCTCTAATACATGTGAATGGGGTTTTTGTAATCAATCGCAAGAAGAATGAGTCTATTAATTTTTCATGAAAATTCTGTACCAAAAAGCCACTGATTAGCCCGGTTAACTTCACATCCTTGGCAGAAATAAAGTGCCAGTCTTGGATTTCTGGCGTGGATCCTCCCAGGATAATCTGCCATAGACAAATCTATGATGTTTCAACTCTTTCTTAAGTCAATGACATCCCTTTTCTCCATTTTGTTCCTGATCAAGCTCAGCTCTCTCACATGTGAATATTATTTCTGTTGGGACAAGATTTGGGTTCTGGAGTCACTGGATCTGTATTAACCTCATTCACAGACTGAGTGCATCTGGAAGAAATATGTTCCACTTTGTGTATCAATGTTTCTGAATGTTTTGAGCGTATGGATTTATGTTGGACGGACTCATGTTCTTTTGAAGACATTTGTAGGCATGTAAGCATTTGGGGTCTACAAAGCAAAGACAGATCTGCTACAAATATCACATTGACAATTGCTGGCATTTAACACATACAAATGTTTAATTCATCAGAAGAGAACCCAAGCAGCCGTTGAGAGAAAACATAAAATTGCTACGTGTCAGTAAATTGCATTTATACAGTGTGTCATCAATGTGTTTATTAATATTGGGAATTGGATCAAAGGAGCAGAATACAAATAAGGCTGAATTCACACGTGTGTGTCATAAATGCATATGGAGCATAGAGAGAAGCAGAAGAGAAAGCAGGAAGCACGAGAACGCAAGAATGGAGATCACCCCTCAGAGGTCTAAACCTTGACGTGTGTGCACTACCTATCAACTGATTCATGGTGCCCGATTCACAGGCAGCATAAATCCGGCACTGGCTGGGTTATTGCACACTGTGAGAAGCCGGCCGGGAACTATGCGTCTTGGATATATAGTCAGAGGCAGGTCCGCGGCAGCTTCTCCCCGCAGCGCTTCCCTAGACTGATAGGCTTCTCCCTATTTGTAGAAGGAGGGACCTACTAGTCTAGTGGAATAAGAAGGGAGACGCTAGCAGGGACCGGACTCAGACTAGTCACTCAAGACGCATAGTCCCTGGTTTGGTTTTTTTTTTTTTTTTTTTTTAAATGCCACAGTGTTTCAGAGTAAAACATACAAGACAGTAATATTGCAGCCATTTTATAATTAATGCTGGTTTGGGCATCATGAATCAGCTGACACGTTCCTTTTTAAGGTTACAATGTTATACAGGGTCTGTACCAGCTATATAGGGTATGTACCAGCTATATAGGGTCAGTGCTGATTACACAAGGTCTGTACCAATTATACAGGGTCTGTACTAGTTATACAGGGTCTGTACCAATTATACAGGGTCTGTACCAATTATACAGGGTCTGTACCAATTATATCGGGTCTGTACCAGTTACACAGGGTCTATACCAACTATACAGGGTCTATACCAATTATACAGGGTCTGTACCAGTTATATAGGGTATGTACCAGTTATATAGGGTCAGTGCTGATTACACAGGGTCTGTACCAATTATACAGGGTCTGTACTAGTTATACAGGGTCTGTACCAATTATACAGGGTCTGTAGCAATTATACAGGGTCTGAACCAGTTATATAGGGTCAGTGCTGATTACACAGGGTCTGTACCAATTATACAGAGTCTGTACCAGTTACACAGGGTCTGTACCAATTATATCGGGTCTGTACCAGTTACACAGGGTCTGTACCAATTATACAGGGTCTGTACCAATTATATAGGGTCAGTGCTGATTACACAGGGTCTGTGCCAATTATACAAGGTCTGTACCAATTATACAGGGTCTGTACCAGTTATACAGGGTCTGTACCAGTTATACAGGGTTTGAACCAATTATACTGTGTCTGTGCCAGTTATATAGGGTCCGTACCAGTTATACAGGGTCTCTACCAGTTATACAAGGTCTCTACCAGTTATACAGGGTCTGTACCAGTTATACAGGGTCTGTACCAGTTATACAGGGTATGAACCAACTATACTGTGTCTGTACCAGTTATACAGGGTCTCTACCAGGTTATACAGGGTCTCTACCAGTTATACCGGGTCTGTACCAATTATACAGGTAATGTACCAATTATACAGGGTCTGTATCAGTTATACAGGGTCTGTACCAATTATACTGTGTCTGTACCAGTTATGTAGGGTCTGTACCAGTTATACAGGGTCTGTAAACAGCTAACATAGAAAAAACTCAGAAAAAATACATACCATGAGATACAGCCTTCCCAAAACCCTGTCTAATGACAAATGCACACTTAGGCTACTTTCACACTAGCGTCGGAATTCGGCCCGTCGCATTGCGTCGGGCCGAGATTCCGACGCTAGCGTTGTTAGCGCCGCACAACGGGTGCAGCGGATGCATTCTCCGGCGCATCCGCTGCCCCATTGTGAGGTGCGGGGAGGTGGGGGCGGTCCGTCTGGAGCAAAAAATGTTACATTTAACGTTTTTTGCTCCCAGCAGTCCGCCACAACACGGCGCAACCGTCGCATGACGGTTGCAACGTGTGTCAATACGTCGCAATGCGTCGGTAATGTTACTCTATGGGGCAAAAACGCATCCTGCAAACAACTTTGCAGGATGCGTTTTTCCCCTAAACGACGCATTGCGACATATTAAAAAAAACGCCAGTGTGAAAGTAGCCTTAGCAGGATGCAGCAGGCCTCCACTGATAAGGCTAGGGGCGGCACAGGTGCAAACTACTTGATAAAAACAGCCACCCCCACACCAACCAAACATTGCAGGGGTTGGCTGCCCAGTAGAAAAAATGCACATTGATATAACTCACATAGGACGCCAGTCACACTGATAAGTGTGGTGCACAGTGTCTGGTATGCAACCTATTAATGACGCCCCTTGTATTAACTGCATCCTGCTAAGTGTGCATTTGTCATCAGACAGGGTTTTGGGAAGGCCGTATCTCATGGTATGTATTTTATCTGAGTTTTCTTCTCTGTTAGCTGTTTTTTGATATTAGTGGTAGGACTTGCAAGATTATGAGGACTCTTGACGTTGGGTTGCGGGCTTACTTTATTTTGGCCAAAATATTAAACCCATACCTCATATAGTGAATGTGTTTATCATATGCATACATTTTTTGCACTATATCATATCTTTTTTTTTTTCCAGGATGTGGCCAGGCCTCTTTTTGTTAGTTAGGTTTTTCTGGGGCGTCTGTCATTGTGTGCTCCATATTATAGTGCTGGGCAGCCCGCCTGTTAATACAAGGGGCGTCATTAATAGGTTGCATACCAGACACTGTGCACCACACTTACCAGTGTGACTGGCATCCTATGTGAGTTATATACAGGGTCTGTACCAGATATACAGTATACAGAGTCTGCACCAAATATACAGGGTCTGCACCAATTATACAGGGTTTGCACCAATTATACAGGGTCTGCACCAATTATACAGGGTCTGCACCAATTATACAGGGTCTGCACCAATTATACAGGGTTTGTACCAGTTATACAGGGTCTCTACCAGCTACCCAGGGTCTGCACCAATTATACAGGGTCTGCACCAATTATACAGGGTCTGCACCAATTATACAGGGTCTGCACCAATTATACAGGGTTTGTACCAGTTATACAGGGTCTCTACCAGCTACCCAGGGTCTGCACCAATTATACAGGGTCTGCACCAATTATACAGGGTCTGCGCCAATTATACAGTGTCTGCGCCAATTATACAGGGTCTGCACCAATTATACAGGGTCTGTACCAGATATACAGGGTCTGTACCTGATATTCAGGGTCTGCACCAATTATACAGGGTCTGCACCAATTATACAGGGTCTGCACCAATTATACAGGGTCTGCACCAATTATACAGGGTCTGTACCAGATATTCAGGGTCTGCACCAATTATACAGGGTCTGCACCAATTATACAGGGTCTGCACCAATTATACAGGGTCTGTACCAGATATTCAGGGTCTGCACCAATTATACAGGGTCTGCACCAATTGTACAGGGTCTGCACCAATTATACAGGGTTTGTACCAGTTATACAGGGTCTCTACCAGCTACCCAGGGTCTGCACCAATTATACAGGGTCTGCACCAATTATACAGGGTTTGTACCAGATATACAGGGTCTGTACCAGATATACAGGGTCTGCACCAATTATACAGGGTCTGCACCAATTATACAGGGTATGCACCAATTATACAGGGTCTGCACCAATTATACAGGGTCTGTACCAATTATACAGGGTTTGTACCAGATATTCAGGGTCTGCACCAATTATACAGGGTCTGCACCAATTATACAGGGTCTGTACCAGATATACAGGGTTTGTACCAGTTATACAGGGTCTCTACCAGCTACCCAGGGTCTGCACCAATTATACAGGGTCTGCACCAATTATACAGGGTCTGCGCCAATTATACAGTGTCTGCGCCAATTATACAGGGTCTGCACCAATTATACAGGGTCTGTACCAGATATACAGGGTCTGTACCTGATATTCAGGGTCTGCACCAATTATACAGGGTCTGCACCAATTATACAGGGTCTGCACCAATTATACAGGGTCTGCACCAATTATACAGGGTCTGCACCAATTATACAGGGTCTGTACCAGATATTCAGGGTCTGCACCAATTATACAGGGTCTGCACCAATTATACAGGGTCTGCACCAATTATACAGGGTCTGCACCAATTATACAGGGTCTGTACCAGATATTCAGGGTCTGCACCAATTATACAGGGTCTGCACCAATTGTACAGGGTCTGCACCAATTATACAGGGTTTGTACCAGTTATACAGGGTCTCTACCAGCTACCCAGGGTCTGCACCAATTATACAGGGTCTGCACCAATTATACAGGGTTTGTACCAGATATACAGGGTCTGTACCAGATATACAGGGTCTGCACCAATTATACAGGGTCTGCACCAATTATACAGGGTATGCACCAATTATACAGGGTCTGCACCAATTATACAGGGTCTGTACCAATTATACAGGGTTTGTACCAGATATTCAGGGTCTGCACCAATTATACAGGGTCTGCACCAATTATACAGGGTCTGTACCAGATATACAGGGTTTGTACCAGTTATACAGGGTCTCTACCAGCTACCCAGGGTCTGCACCAATTATACAGGGTCTGCACCAATTATACAGGGTATGCACCAATTATACAGGGTCTGTACCAGATATACAGGGTCTGTACCAGATATACAGGGTCTGCACCAATTATACAGGGTCTGCACCAATTATACAGGGTCTGCACCAATTATACAGGGTCTGCACCAATTATACAGGGTCTGCACCAATTATACAGGGTCTGCACCAATTATACAGGGTCTGTACCAGATATACAGGGTCTGTACCAGATATACAGGGTCTGCACCAATTATACAGGGTCTGCACCAATTATACAGTGTTTGTACCAGATATACAGGGTCTGCACCAATTATACAGGGTCTGCACCAATTATACAGGGTCTGCACCAATTATACAGGGGCTGCACCAATTATACAGGGTCTGCACCAATTATACAGGGTTTGTACCAGATATACAGGGTCTGCACCAATTACACAGGGTCTGCACCAATTATACAGGGTCTGTACCAGTTACACAGGGTCTGTACCAATTATACAGTTCACTACCAATTCCTCACAATTTTCAAGATCTCAAACACAAAGTTGCTCTGCTCATCGCAATACAAATACTTCACAAAATATATGGAAACATTGTAGAACTTTTCATTAGAGGAGTTGTAGTGGAGTCAATATTGGTGGACTGACTATTCTATTTGTAGAAGAAATGAAGCGATAATTAAGACCACATTTATACACCAATCCAATTGACTAGGAACTCTCTGGAGTTTTTCACTTACCCCATGTTGCAGAAAATGTAATACTTATTGAGAGTTTAGAAGAAGCTCAGAATTCAAATAGTAAAGATATGAAGTCTGTACACAGAGCCAAATAGATGAATTATGACATGTTTTCTGGAAGACGCCTTTGTGTAAAGCCATAAATTTTGTGCTGGGTTTGCATACTTCCTAGGAAAAGGCTAAGTGCATAGTGCGAATGTTCCAATCTTCAATAGCCTGTATTCATTTTTATTACGCTTGGTGGAATATATGAAAGCTTTCTATAGTGGTCAGTCATATACAGTATTTCTTATGTTTCTGCCATAAAATGACAATGAGCCTCATGTATCTGAGCTGAGAGAAGAGTGTTTGTTGCCCTAGCACAGTTCATTTGAAATCTTTTGCCAGAGTTGCTATCCTAGTGCCCTGGGCTGTTTGAGTATAGGGAGCCTGTGTTCGCTATAATCCTGCTTCCCGTGTAGCTCCATTCTATAGATGAGCCGTGTATGTAGATATCAGTGTCTGCAGACCATCCAGAGAGCTTTAGTGTAAGGGTTCGCTCACACCAGCGTATATATCAGACTAGTACTATCCGATATTTATCAGATGGTACTCGGTCCAATGTTACTCAATGGGGCAGTGGTGATGTAAGATTTTTTTCACTGACAGAATCTGTCAGTAAACAAAATCACAACATGGTGTAATTTCATTTTGAAATTGGAAGCCACTTGCCCAATAAAGTCTATGGGTGCTGTCCGATTTCCGCAGACTCACAGAATGGAGAAGATGGAGACATTTTATTCTCCACCTTCTCCTCACTGTGTGCTACAGTTCTCTCAGATAGGAGAGAATATGATCACACTGTGCTGACACTCAGATCAAACTCTGATCAGAGTATAATTTGCATAATCAGCCTGATTCTCTCAAATCTTTCATTCTGACTGTAGTCTTAACAAGTATTTATACTGTACCACTACTCCTCACAATCCTTGAAAACCTAAATGTTTCTTTCATCTTTACAACTTATTCAAAAATCTTGGACTTTTGTTATTTTTTATATTCAAATTGGAAAACCATAAAGTGAATCATGTCTACAGCTATTCCCGCTCAGAATACGGACATGAACACATTTGCAACATTTACTGTGAACTATAAATTTGTCATCTACAATCATAATGATTTTTTAATACACCACTATCACTAAGAACTCTGGACACTGTAAAAAGTCCCTTAATTTTACAAACGCTAAATTGATTGTTGGAAACTCTGATCACATGCATCATTTAAAGAGGTTGTCCACTACCCGCACAACCCCTTCTCAGTCACCATGTTTCCTCAATGTAAATTAATAACAGCTATACTTCTCTCCAGTGCCGGCGCTCTTCCAGTGGTGTCAGCACTTGCTCTCCCAGAGCTTGCATGACATTGTTATATCATGGGATCCCTGCTGCCAATGTCATGCAAGCTCTGGGAGAGCAAGTGCCAACACCACTGGAAGAGCGCCGGGACCGGAGAGGATTATATATGTTGTTATTTTATAAGGGGGATATAGTGATTGAGAAGGAGTTGTCCAAGTAGTGAACAACATCTTTAGCAATGCAAATAGTCTGACCATCACATATGAAGGTAGTATATAGTATCAGTCAAAAGTTTGGACGTACTTGTTCATTGGTTTTCTTATTAGAATGTGGACATGGTACATTCAGACTGAAGGCAGCAAAATCATGGAGGAAAACATATGGAAAGAAGTAGTAAGAAGGCACGTGTAAATCAAGCCAGAATGTTTATTGAACCTTAAATTACTCAAAATGCTCCAATTTTACTGTTATGACAGCATGACATTCTCTCAGGCAGTTTCAGCAGGTCGTCAACTGGAATGGCTCTCTGTAACAGTCTTGAAGAAGTTCCCAGAGGGCTTGAGCTCTTGTCTGCTTTTCCTTCATTCTGTGATAAAACTCATCCCATATCATATAAACCTATAAATATGACACAAAACGACAATGTATTATAAAATGTTATATTCATTAATCACATATTAAAAACAATAAAAAACATCAAGGGAAAAATAGCCTCAAAGTACAGACTATCTGAGTATCTCAATGTAGTAAGTAATCACTTGATCTATGTGCAATGCTGTGTAAATACACTTATTACTTAGTTAGTGTGACATGACAGACATGAAAGACATAATGGTTAGATGCTGACCCCACAGTTACTGCACGTGCCCGACGCGCGTTTCGCCTACTGATTTGTTTTTCATGTCTTTTTGTGCTCCTTATATGCTGTGTCCATCTGACACTTGAATGGCTCTATTTGCTGTTACCATTATTTTCGTGCACACTACAATTATATAGCATTTACCACTATATATATTTTACGTTTTATTACTATTTATTGGATAATGTATGCTGCTAGGAATATGTATTATATTCTTCACTGCACATGAGCCTTTTATATTTAATACAAATTGGATATTACATTTGTGCACAGAATCGCACCACCTACTGTAAGTATTAAGTGTGTGCATACACAGCATTGCACATAGATCGACTGACTACTTATCGGTGAACCCGAACAGTAAAGTTTGTACATGACAGCGCGGCAAGCACTGCTTCTGATCATTGGTGAAATCATCCCCGCCGGTCAGAGAGCCGCGGTCGCCACATTGTCAAAAGACAGCGTGAGCGCTCAGCTGTGTTGGAAGGCATAAAGTTTACCTCCGGTCACTGGTGTCAGCGGATGGAACTACCGCTCCCACCTGGCGCCTGCTGCCGCTAATAACAGAGAGAGCAGGAGGAGCGGATGGTGTATTCCTGCACTGTAAATAAAAAATAAAACTGCGTGGGTTCCCCTGTACTTTTGATAAGCAGCCAGGCATAACTCACAGCTGGGTGCTGCAACCCTCAGCTGTTAGTTTCAATAAGGCTGGTTATCAAGAATTGAGGGGTCCCCACGCCATATTTTTTAATTATTTAAATAAATAATTAAAAAAAACGGTGTGGAGTTCCCCCCATCCACCAGCCTTGCTAAAGCAGACAGCTGGGGGCTGGTGTTCTCAGGCTGGTAAGGGGCCATGGATATTAGCCCCTACCAGCCTAAAAATAGCAGCCCGCAACCGCCCAAGAAAAGGTGCATCTATTAGATGCGCCAATTCTGGCACTTTGCCTGGCTCTTCCCACTTGCCCTGTTGCGATGGCAAGTGGGGTTAATATTTGTGGGGTTGATGTCACCTTTGTATTGACACCTATCCATTACTAATCCTATAGTTACATGGTAAATAAAGACACAGCCAGAATAAAGTCCTTTATTAGAAATAAAAACAAAACACACTTTTTATTTAAAAACAACAAACACAACTATACTCCCAAAAACCTATTCCCCCGAAGCCCTCGTCTACTGTAAGAAAACAAAAATAAAAAACAACAATATCCCTCACTTATCCGTCGTTCTGTCCCACACCGTAATCAATGTCTGGTGGAAAAACAGTTTTCAACCTGAATGGTGCCAAGATGCGACTTTCCAGGCTGAGAATCACTGGTGAATGAGCTACTGCTAGTGCAGACTCAGAATGAGCTGCTGCTAGTGCGTTTCCAGCCGGGCTGAACTGTGGTGACCTCGGTGAGATCCCCGCTAGCACTGTGAGAGTCATGTCATCTGCTGGTGTAGGTCCACTGTGTTTTATCAAGACCAAAGTCAGCGCAGCCATCTGCCAGGAAATTTTAGAGCACTTCATGCTTCCCTCTGCCAACAAGCATTTTGGAGATGGAAATGTCATTCTCCAGCACGACTTGGCACCTGTCCACACTGCCAAAAGTACCAATATCTGGTTTAAAAACAACAGTATCACTGTGCTTGATTGGCCAGCAAACTAGTCTGACCTTAACCCCATAGAGAATCTGTGGAGTATTGCCAAGAGGAAGATGAGACACCAGACCCAACAATGCAGACAAGCTGAAGGCTGCTATCAAAGCACCCTGGGCTTCCATAACACCTCAGCAGCGTCACAGGCTGATCGCCTCCATGCCACGCCGCATTGATGCAAAAGGAGCCCCAACCACGTACTGAGCGCATTTACTGAACATACATTTCAGTAGGCCAACATTTCGTATTTTAAAATCATTTTTCAGTCTGATGTTATAAAGTATTCTAATCTACTGAGATAATGACTTTTGGGTTTTCATTGGCTGTAAGCCATAATCATCAACATTAACAGAAATAAACATGTGAAATAGATCACTCTGTCTGTAATGACTCTATATAATATATGATTTTCACTTTTTGTATTGAAGAACTGAAATAAATTAACTGTATATATGATTTGATTTCTATTATTCAATATATAATATATAACAAAGCTTATCAAAAAATATAATGAATGGAAATATATAGTCAGTACCTAAAATAACAACCCAGTGTTCAAAAAGAGGTATAGACACAAGTAAAGTACTTACCGTACATTGTTATATGAAGAAAATGTAATGTAGCATGTGATCCCGGCGCCCCAACGTGCGTTTCACCTCAGCTGTGTCTATACTTATTTTTCTAATACTAGGCGCACACATTGTTTGTTTTGTAGTGAGGTAAATTCACCGCACACTCTTATGTTGAACGAATGCGACATGTTGCATTCATAATTCGCTTTTTATGCTTAATCTGAGCCTATGTCAACCTGCACTTGAATTTTGAAATAAAAAGAAATTGCATTCAGCACAAGAGCGTATGGTGTATTTAGCTCACTTGATGTCCCTCCACCTCGCCTCTACTACTGTGCGCACGCCAATCCTCCTCTATCGTTTGTTTTGTAGACTTTGCTTGAGAAGTGCCAAAACATTGTTTCTATATCTCTGCTGGGGTCTCCACATCTTTCTGATGCAGCTTTCAAAATCCTGGCACAAGGACGAAAGCTGGTAAAATTCAGGATTGAAGGTACTACAACCCAAATTGTTCTGTAGTTTACCTACTTATGCCCTAAAATTTCAGTAATATCTCATTTTGTTTCTAACAGGAAACAGTCGCATTACTGATGGCAGCATTAAGGCAATTAGCAGATGCAGTCCAAACCTGAACCACATTTATGTTGCCGATTGCCAAAAAATTACTGATATCAGTCTTAAGAATCTTGCATCACTGAAGAATATAGCTGTGTTGAATGTAGCAGACTGCATCAGGTAACATCACATCACGGCTGGTTATCATGAGTTAATAGGGAATCTGTCACCAGAGCAGCATAATATGAAGACTGAGACCGTGATTCCAGTCATGTGTCACTTGGTCTGCTGGGTGTCATTTTTATTGTTTTATCACCTGTAGATTATCACTCTCGGATTACTTGGACTGCAGCCAAGTAGCCCAACCACACCATCACCACTGCACAGTGCATGCAGAAAGCTGTCAATCAATGATGTGGGTGGGGTTATACAGAGCTCAGCATCCCCCCCACACACTCCTCCTGCTAAGGGCCATAACTTTTTTATTTTTCAGTCCGCATATGAGGGCTTATTTTGAAGGCATATCTGTACTTTTAAATGACAGCATTTATCGGTAAACGGAAAAAAATTCTAAGTGCGGTGAAATTGCAGAAAAAAAGCCCACAATTCTGACCTTGTTTTTTGGGGGGAATTGTTTTCACAGAGCACATTATGCAGTAAAAAGGATCTCACATTATGACTCCTCGTCAGTACAATTATGACTATACCAAACTTGTCCATTTTTTTAATTTTAGTAGTGAGAAACAAATGGAAATTTGTAAAAAAAAAATATATAATTTTTGTATTGTCGCCATTTTACAAAGCCCATAATGTTTTCATATTTTGAGTGGTGGACCTGTGTTCCAGCTTGTTTATTGTGGGGCGAGCTCATATTTTTATTGGTGCCATTTTGGGAAAAATATGACAATTTTAATAATTCTTACAGCATTTTTTACAGCAACTAAAAAAAATCCGCAACATTGGCATTTACTCAGGGGACTAGAACTTTTACTATATAGAGTACCCAGTATAAATGAGTTCACTACCATTAAAAAGTAAGGTGTTGTTTAATATCTAGAATTAATACAGCAGAAAAGGGGCAGCAGCGCTTACCTGCCCAGGTCTCGGAACAAATGCATCAGGATGCAGCAAACCCATAGAGTAAAGATGGCGGCAACCCAGGTGCAAAATACTAATAAGACAACCACTCTCAGCCTGCCAATTCATGGAGGGGGTGACTGCTCAGTATATGATTACACCAAAGAGGCTTGTGTAGGGCACTGTTAACATGCAGGTAATGTACAGTGTCTGGTTTACAGCCTATGGCCACGTTCACACGTTCAGTTTTGATCAGTATTTTACCTCAGTATTTGTAAAGTACAAATCACAATCACAATACACATCCCAACGCTCCATATACACCCCTGATGAAGGCGGTTTCCGAAATGCGCGTCAGGGTGGACACCACTGACTTCTCATATCTTGAACCTATATGTACTACTATCATTGTATATACGGTAATTTGATGTACTACCAATTACGAGACCTCCATTTTTGAATTAGAACTTTATTTATATTCCTCTGGCTCCTATGATATTAAGTATTTATACCTTATACATTTTATTTATTTGGGACGTGTTTAGTGGTATTTCCAATAGCTCCATGCATGTAAACTTCATTAATTGTGAATACTATACATACCACCCTCCCCTTTCTGGACTTTAGTATTTTTTCCTTGGTGTGCGCTCCTTGATTTGGTCGGTGTTTCTTCTCTCCAATTTGGGTCTGATGTCTTTTATGTGTAGATAATATATTATATATCCTATTAATTATAATAATACTATATGGTAATCCTCCACAATGAACCAATCCGTGTTTCCTGTCCTTCTAATAGCAGTGTGTCTGAGATTGAAGTCCTCCAACTATAAGTAATGACATTGTTTTTCAGAACGATGCTGGGAGTCTACACAATTTTATGTACCACTTAATAAATATGACTTTTATATATAACAGTTGTCAAGTTACCATTGTCCAAATGTAATTCATTTTCTTTTCCAGGATCAGTGACCCAGGGGTACGACAAGTTGTAGAAGGCCCTTCCGGAAACAAGATAAGAGAACTGAATCTAACAAACTGTCTACGCGTCAGTGACTTATCGCTTCTCAGAATAACGCAAAAGTAAGGGCAATTAAATTAGTTCAATCTCATTATGTTTATATTCTAAATATCTGTTTCAAATCTTTGTTCACTGCTGTATGAACAAGGGGAAGTGTTATGTAATGTGAGTGACACAACGGGTAACATATAGGGGTAGTAAGCACCAGCTGTGTATACACTAACTCAGAAGTGCTGATCGATATGCCAAGGAGCATTTATGTCAACACTTAATAAACTGTCCTTGTACGTTCCCTACGCGACATGCAGGTTCATCAGGGGACACAAGGAAAAAATACGGATGAGGTCGACTTATGTTCACTAAACATTACCCCAAAAATACAGGAAAAGCAATTTATTCCAGAAAGGTTGTTGTAGGAATGATGTGATTGGTTGCCATCAGGGCATAACTAAATATAGACAAAACCTAAAATAGAAATAAAAGTAAGTAAAAAGCAATAATGCATATAAATAAATAGTGTACCTAGTAAATACAGTTTTTGAGTAAAAAAAATACATAAAAGCCATCCCACCAACGCCAAGGTGTACCCTGTTGGGATGGTCTTAACATCTAGTATTAGAACCGTACCATGTGTCAAAAATGACCTCAATATGATTAAGGGCCGAGCAGGACCGAGGCCCAACTCTGCACACCCAGCAATGGGAAGACATATAAACGTAATGCCCAGCTCAAAAAAAAAGGGAGGCCATGCCCTTGTGAGCACTGAGTCTACACTTTGCATGTATACCAACTTATACTCTAGTTCATTTCTTTCATTTTTTTTTTATAAATACTTATAAGTATCATTGAGCATAGATTAACTGCACTATTGAGCTCAGATGACATCATATAGCTCAAAGGGGTAAGTGAATACAACCATATGATGTCCGGTAACTGGATTAGATGAAGGAGTCTGGCAAGGATTTTCATTTACACTCAAGATTATTGTGAACGAGTGTTTTTAGGAATGCTCACTTCATAATAATCTTGCCGTTTTAAAATGCTGCCGATCACTTGTTAGTCAGGTGAAATGGTCTTCACTTTTTTTTTACACTTCACAATTTTTATGCGTATAATCAGTTTGCCCCCCCCCAAAAAAATGGACATAAAAAATAGCCCATAGACTTTAATGGGTAAGTGTTCTATTTGTGAACAACGCAGATAGAACGTGCACGTGAGGCACTGGTTAGGCCTCATTCAGACCACCGTGAATTTTCTCGTACGTAAAAACACGGACCGTTGCTCAGTGTGTCAGTGATTTTTCATTGATGAAAAAATTAAAATAAAATTACATTTCAAGGCTTTTCATATGCATTATAATGTTAATCAAGGACAGCATGCAAATTGCACACAGATGCCATCTGTGCGCTGTCCGAGATTTTCATATGCGTTACGTTTTGATCTATGACTCGGATCAATGCGTTACGTTTTGATCTATGACTCGGTTCAATAACGGACATGTTGTCGTGAATTTTTCACATGTACATGTGAACAGCCCTGTAAACCACTATGGGTATGTGTTCTGCCGATGAAAAACTGAGATATAACACATCCGTGACTCAAGGATGTTCAACTTAGGCTCAAGTCCTGCAGCAGAAGATCTATGAAATGTTCTCCGACCATTCACGTCTATTAGACATCTCCCTGCATACAGCTGAACCACAGGGCGTCATAATAAAAGCTCATAATATGGAAAGGTGGTCCAAAGCATCTTAGATTGGGTTTCACTGCATTAGCAGTTTTTTTAAATAATAAATCTTTATGAATCATATAAAAAATGATTATTTTTAAGGGAATCTGTCATGTCCTTAAATGTTATTGGGTATCTCCCTTTGACACCCCCGCTACTCCTGATAGCGCTTCCACGTGTCTGTTTTTGATGTTCTTGTATACTCGGGCCAGCCATAACTCACACATGGCCTCAGCTTTGCTCTAGACCTGGGGTTTGTACAGGTCTAATTCTTCTTCTGTACTGCTACATACTTAGGCAGTTAACTGGTTCATGCAGCTTTACATGAACACCCGAGCCTTACACTATGGCTGGTCCGAATAACTAAAGCAATTGTTACCATCCACCTCTCGTGTCTCCCCTTTTCCTCATAGTTTGTAAGCTTGCGAGCAGGGCCCTCATTCCTCCTGGTATCTGTTTTGAACTGTATTTCTGCTATGCTGTAATGTATATTGTCTGTACAAGTCCCCTCTATAATTTGTAAAGCGCTGCGGAATATGTTGGCGCTATATAAATAAAAATTATTATTATTATTCTTCATCTTAATGATCCCTTCTCTCTCTGATCGTACACAAATACCCTACACCTCATTTTCTTGTACTTAATTCCATGTTCCTTGGTTTGTATATCTAAGGGTACAGGGAGTTTGCTGTTCTCTATCCTTTTCTAATAGTATCGGCTATTATGCTGACTTAATGAGGACATATTTCCTCCTGATTGGAATTTTGTATGGCTATCATAAGACTATACTGTATATATGATTTTACATGAAGGGATCCTTTATATTTCTATTTCCTTTATATACGGAATATTACCTTTGGAGATCTGCATGCTGGATTTACTAGCAATAATCTGGTCTACTGTTGAACAATAGGTGTAATTTGTGTAATTATCTTTAACTTTTAAATATTTTTAAAGACTGTTTTATGGTGTTTAATGAAATATATACTTTTATTTAATATTCAGGCGTGATCATCGTTTACGTACTTTTCTCCTGGTAACCGCTATTGGCATGCAGATATGGGGTTAATCTGCATGTTAGTAGAGTTATAAAGTTGCCCAGTCGTCATACTTTAAAAAAAAACAACAAAAAAAAAAAAAAACAAGGAGCCAGGAGAAACTAAACTTTATTCCTCTCAGCAGCCTCCAGCTGTCAGTCATAGAGGAGTGCCGGCGAGGCATCAGTACATAGTGAGTGGCAGATGTAAGCACACCGTCTCTGTACTGATACACCGCAGAGTGAGCTGTCAGTCAATGTGCCGGGGCATGCTTACAGCCGCCACTCACTATATACTGAGTTGTGACTGACAGCCAGAGGCCCTAACATGCATCTATGACTGAAAGCCGGAAGCTGCCAGAAGTAATAAAGTTAATTTTCTCCTGGTAACCAGGCTTTCAGGACGATGGACAGTCAGATTTAGAACGCCATTAACCTGCAGATTAACCACATACCAACATGTTAACAGCATTTGAGGACATGACAAATTACCTTTAAAGCGTTATGAAATTTTAATTTTCCAATTTAAATCCCTCATCACAACTTTCCCCTCCCACCCAAGAGAGGGGAAAAGAAAATGCCTGTTACACCTCCAGGTACATCTGTTTACTGTGAATACTACGGTATGTATTATGACAGTACTGTGAAATTGGCTCCATATTTGTGGGTGTAGAAATCAGTTCAGTGTGATTTGCTTTGGACGCACATTGATGCCTCTGATGTCATGTTCAGTCTTGCCAGTTTTGCAGACATTCACTCCACTTTTCAGCCAAAACTGAATTTCTGGAGTAAATTTTATAGGGTGTTTTTTCTTGCTCACTATGCATTTTGGACTGATAGGAACGGTTTGTAGAAATGTTGGTATTTGAAACATTACCATGGCCTTAAAAGCACACATTGTTGATAGCATAAATTATTTAATTTGACCGAGATTATAGAAATAATGTGCTCTGGACAGATGTCTTCAACCTTTAATATTTAGCTCATACACCAATTATGTGTTATTTCTTTATAATCTTTGGATTGGGAAGTGGACGTAACCTCTGGACCCTTTGAATGCAATTTACCCTTTAACCACCTTACTTTACAACTTTGTACATGTGATTGCAGGAGCACAAGGGTATTCCAATGCATCGTAATAAATCAAATTGTAAACATTTCTTTGTAGAAAACAAAATTGTGTAATAAAAAAAATCTTAATTCTTTTTTACTGCTAGAAAAAAATTATACTAAAGCCTGAAACACCCCGAAACATAAGAAATAGATTAAACAGATGTATACATGGCACTGTATAGGCATGTCTTACTACATATGTTTTTGCTGAGTATCCTTTTCCTAATTGTAGATGTCATAATCTCAACTTTCTGAGCCTCCGTTACTGTGAAAATGTGACCGATTCTGGCATTGAGCTCCTTGGGAATATGACTTCACTTATTTCCATAGATATTTCTGGGACGAGCATTACAGACCAAGTAAGTATAATTGGTCACCGCCATAATTACTGCAATACAGCTTAAACATGCAGAGAATGATTAAGAAGGGATGAAGGCTTCCAAAATGAAGTCAGGACATGTGGGGTCAAGCTATTTTCTGCTCAAATTAAAACCAGGTTTGGAGAGATAGGAGCAGTGCACAGCCAAGATGGAGACCGTCATACCCCCTTATGTGTAATGATAATACATGTACAGTACAGACCAAAAGTTTGGACACACCTTCTCATTTAAAGATTTTTCTGTATTTTCATGACTATGAAAATTGACATTCACACTGAAGGCATCAAAACTATGAATTAACACATGTGGAATTATATACTTAACAAATAAGTGTGAAACAACTGAAATTATATCTTATATTCTAGGTTCTTCAAAGTAGCCACCTTTTGCTGTGATGACGGCTTTGCACACTCTTGGCATTCTTTTGATGAACTTCAAGAGGTAGTCACCAGGAATGGTCTTCCAACAATCTTGAAGGAGTTCCCAGAGATGCTTAGCAATTGTTGACCCTTTTGCCTTCACTCTGCGGTCCAGCTCACCCCAAACCATCAAGATTTGGTTTAGGTCTGGTGACTGTGGAGGCCAGGTCATCTGGCGTAGCACACCATCACTCCATCACTCTCCTTCTTGGTCAAATAGCCCTTACACAGCCTGGAGGTGTGTTTGGGGTCATTGTCCTGTTGAAAAATAAATGATGGTCCAACTAAACGCAAACCGGATGGAATAGCATGCCGCTGCAAGATGCTGTGGTAGCCATGCTGGTTCAGTATGCCTTCAATTTTGAATAAATCCCCAACAGTGTCACCAGCAAAGCACCCCCACACCATCACACCTCCTCCTCCATGATTCACGGTGGGAACCAGGCATGTAGAGTCCATCCGTTCACCTTTTCTGCGTCGCACAAAGACACTGTGGTTGGAACCAAAGATCTCAAATTTGGATTCATCAGACCAAAGCACAGATTTCCACTGGTCTAATGTCCATTCCTTGTGTTCTTTAGCCCAAACAAGTCTCTTCTGCTTGTTTCCTGTCCTTAGCAGTGGTTTCCTAGCAGCTATTTTACCATAAAGGCCTGCTGCACAAAGTCTCTTCTTAACAGTTGTTGTAGAGATGTGTCTGATGCTAGAACTCTGTGTGGCATTGACCTGGTCTCTAATCTGAGCTGCTGGTTACCTGCGATTTCTGAGGCTGGTGACTCAGATAAACTTAACCTCAGAAGCAGAGGTGACTCTTGGTCTTCCTTTCCTGGGGCGGTCCTCATGTGAGCCAGTTTCTTTGTAGCGCTTGATGGTTATTGCCACTGCACTTGGGGACACTTTCAAAATTTTCCCAATTTTTCGGACTCACTGACCTTCATTTCTTAAAGTAATGATGGCCATTCGTTTTTCTTTCCTTAGCTGCTTTTTTCTTTCCATAATACAAATTCTAACAGTCTATTCAGTAGTCAATCAGCTGTGTATCCACCAGACTTCTGCACAACACAACTGATGGTCCCAACCCCATTTATAAGGTAAGAAATCCCACTTATTAAACCTGACAGGGCACACCTGTGAAGTGAAAACCATTCCCGGTGACTACCTCTTGAAGCTCATCAAGAGAATGCCAAGAGTGTGCAAAGCAGTCATCAAAGCAAAAGGTGGCTACTTTGAAGAACCTAGAATATAAGACATAATTTCACTTGTTTCACACTTTTTTGTTAAAGGGACACTGTCACCTGAATTTGGAGGGAACAATCTTCAGCCATGGAGGCGGGGTTTTGGGCTTTTTGATTCACCCTTTCTTTACCCGCTGGCTGCATGCTGGCTGCAATATTGGATTGAAGTTCATTCTCTGTCCTCCATAGTACACGCCTGCGCAAGGCAAGATTGCACCTGGAGGACAGAGAATGAACTTCAATCCAATATTGCAGCCAGCATGCAGCCAGCGGGTAAGGAAAGGGTGAATCAAAAACCCCAAAACCCCGCCTCCATGGCTGAAGATTGTTCCCTCCAAATTCAGGTGACAGTGTCCCTTTAAGTATATAATTCCACATGTGTTAATTCATAGTTTTGATGCCTTCAGTGTGAATGTATAATTTTCATAGTCAAGAAAATACAGAAAAATCTTTAAATGAGAAGGTGTGTCCAAACTTTAGGTCTGTACTGTACGAGAGAGCAGAAATCAGAAATGGGAATCCTCTCTGGAGGGGGTTGTAGTATGGGCTTCCGCTGCTCGGTGAGTATTCGTGAATGCCTTCCTAGTCAGCATGCCAGCCGTCATTGATGGGGAAGGTTATGTTTGGCTCTAGTGGGTTTTTTGTAATTCAGTCTTTTGCTAATTTTGATATTTTTTAATTGTTTTTACAATTGACCACCCGAACTGATGAAAGTTCATGATCGCATCACTGATGAACTTTTTGAGTTGACTGGTATATCAAGGAGTTCTTGTAAGTGAATTGAAACAGATAAATTGGGCAGGAAACAAGGTGCAGCAAAATTCGTGACTCGCCTGCTGTGCCCTGACTAGAGATACAATTACCTGTGATTGGAGAACACTTTAAAGGAGACCGAAGTTTTAAAATGTAGAAATAAATACAAACATAACCTTAGACCTCAGTCCAGAGCCTCTCACATAGCCAAATCAGTTCTCATACTTTGCACAGATTAGAGGCAATATCCCGAAACATTGTATCTGCAAATTGAGATTTGGCTTTTATCATAAGTCATATTGCAAGATTCGTTAAAGGGTCAATAGTGACTTGTAGGATCGCTACTTCTAACAGATGGTGCTATAAAGTTCAAATCCTCTTTGTCAATAAAGAGGCAATTTGCATATTACATTTCCCAGAGGAGCATTGCACAGCGAATAAGCTTCCTTACATTGGCATGCCAGGGCTGGTATGTCACTCTCCACAAGGAGAAACGTTACCGTTTAGACAAAATTAAATACTCTATTTGTTATAAATGACTTCCGATTTAATTAGAGTTCCCCTCGTAACAATCATTTCCAATTCTTTTTTCTCCAAAATGAAACAAAACTTTATAGCTGCACATTGTTGTGTGAATCAGCCATCACTAAATAGGTGAAAAAATGAGCAACTCATTGAAAATAATAATTCAATGGAGCCAAGCGCAACCTTCTTCCAACAACACTGGCTGACAAACTGACTCAAAAGGGCTACCTAACCCTTCACCTAGTAGGGAAAACCTGTACTACAAGTGTCTTCCTCTCCAGAAGATGACTTCTGTTTCTTTTGGGTACCCTCTCTTATGTCATTACATGAAAGGAAGATTTCGAAAAGTCGTCCTGTTTAAAACTAAAATCCAAATGGATACTGTGGGGGGTTTCAGCAACATACATAGCATCTCAACGTGACGGGATTGCAGTTTCGTGTTATTAAATGCTTTAAATGTATTTTTAATTCTCATGTGTGAAATATAATTACATCTTTCAACATGATGCAAAAACACAGTGTGAAGAGGGGCATAGGGGATGCAACACGACACAAGATCAGGCTGTTTTTTCTGTCCTGTCTAAGAACAGGATGTAGATCCTGAGTTTTGCTCTGGCAGATGTATCCTGTTAAAGGGACTCTGTCAAAAGGTTTTTTTGCTCTGTAATTTGATGACAGCATGAGGTTGGGGCTGAGACATTGATTTCAGAGATGTGTCACTTATTAGGCTGTTATTTCAATACAATGAGTGTTTTATCAGCAGAAGATTATCACTGCTGGACTAGGTGCTTGTGTGAATCCTCATCCAACTCAGCTCCCAGTACTGATTAGCAGCCTACTGTTAATATACAATGTAGACAGAAAGCTGCTAATCAGGGGTAATGGCGGGATCAGCTTTCTGAGCTCTACTATATGTGACATCTAAAAACTCTGATTGTAACACAACTGCTGCACCCAGTAAAGTAAGGGATACATCACTGAAATCAGATTCTCGTACTCTACATTATACTCCTCTCAGTTGATGCAGCAAAAGCCTACTGACAGATTCCCTTTAAATAGTACCTCAATTTCAAATAAACAGTATGAATTACCAGGACACAAAATAGCGGTGAGATTCCAGCCTTCCTGCTGAATGGCTCTTTTATAGATGACCTCTAGATCATTGTACCCAAAATGTCTCTATGAAGGTTTAAAGAGAGCTTAGTGGTGGGCGCCCCAGTCACACCAATAACCAGAAATAACAATATATGCGATTATAGCCTGGGAAGCCACACTTCAACATGACATTGTAATTTAGTATAACGTTTCATCCACACAGGAAATACTTATTCACTAAAAAGCAAGACAAGCAATTAGGAGACGGCTGCAGACTAAATATTGTATGTGTTTAAAAATGCACAGTCTGCTATTTCACATCTATTTTCAGGAGGTCTGGTTTCCATTTCATTGATGAATCAGCTTTATTTTTTCAAGGGCTCTCATTAAATTATATCCCCCTTCTTTAAGCAAAACCCAAGAGGCTAGAAATTCCATCATGGTTTATTTATGAAATGAACACATACCGCCTAGCGGGCTCTGGTCAACTGCTTGGGATTTAGTCTAAGCCAGTAGGGAGGTAACAATGGATTACACCCTTATTTCCCATCACATAGTTTGGTTGTTGCTATGTTGAGTTATGTATTTATGCTTTTCTAACAATGATAAACTACTCGTTCTAACGATCACAAGTTTTTGTATAGCAGCCATGTCATGACGGGGTTACAGATTACACAAACCAAAATATTCAAGAGGATGGCGACAGACTCTGTATGACATATGGTGACTAACTATTGAGACATAGCTCAGATAACGGCTCGTACAATCAGAAGGGCATTATTCAGAAAAAGTCACAGGCCGAACAGCGATAATTCATTTATTTTCACTAAAATCCGTCATGGCCAAAAGCTGCTGCCTTATAGAGTACTGCTGTCACTTATGGAGCACGGGTAGTGTTAATCTACAACTGTCTTCTATCAGATGTCAGCCCAATTTTACTTAAAGGGAACCTGATAGCTGATAAATGCAGGCCGATCCATGACTAGTCAGACAGGTGGGCCCCTCAAGCTTCTCCTTGCCTGCTCCTCCTGTCAGGTTTCCTTCTGTGTGCGTATAGGGAGAGACCTGTCAGTCACTATCAGCGTACTGGGACTTGCCTTTCTGACTAATCTCCAGTATGCCTCGGTCCCAAGCAGCTTTTAAAGTAGGTTTTTCTCTGAAACACCGCTGCATTTCATAGTCAAGCGCACATGGCTGAAATCATACAGCCATGTCCAATATATGCTGCTTTTGGATCGGGCAACATGTGTCAGCTATCACATTCCCTTTAAGGGAAACTATTACCAAAAAATGACCTATTGCATAATTCAGGTTTTTGTGTTATATGTATTTTTTTTTATGTTTTGACAGTTTTTTTCATATCACAATCTGTACTCATCTGCATTTTTTTTCCAGCTCGGATCGGATCACACAATAGAAGTCAATTGGTGTGAGAAAAAAAAAATCGCACAGCAATCATACCATACGAGTGCTGTGCAATTTTTACACACCGGTGTCCTTTGAAAAGGTGGCGTTTCATATGTGGCTACAGTAAAAACAAGTAGAAAGGATACATTACATATATACACATAGAATAGGTGTATATAAATATATATATATTGTGAGACAGTGACCCCTGTTACAACTAGAGGGTTCCGTTTGTTCTCCCCTGGATGCGCACAGAGGCGTAGTGAGGCCATGAGGGGGCGTTACAGTCGCAGGTGTGGCTGTGATTACAATTGTAAAAAGCCCTGTAGTATAGACCGGTTTTAGAATTGAGTCTGAGGCGTCTCAGGTGTGTCCAGGCCAGAGTGAGGCCTGACAACCCATATCATACACAGTGGTGCTGCTGTCCACGATGTCTGGTCACGGATGTGGACAGGTCTTGTGCCCGGAGGTGAACCGGAGGTAGACTGTCCTGTGCCCTAAGGAAGGACCAGCGTGTGTCACAGCTGCAGACAGGAGGATGTCAAGGTCTGTGTACGGCTGTGAGTCGAGACTGTGATACAGCGGTGCACGACACCCACGGAACTAGTCAGAGGAGGACTAGCATGTGTAGTGACTGCAATATAAAGGATGCTGTAATGAACTGGTGTGAACTGAACACTGAAGTTATGTGCATTTAAGTTATATGCTTGGAACCTTTTCTGTGTGAAGATAACGCATTAAAGAGACTTTTATGTTTGAACTTTGTGTTTCACTGCCTCTTCACTGCTACCGGTGCCTTACAATATATATAGACAAATACATATATATATATATATATATATATATACTAGATGGTGGCCCAATTATATATATATATACTAGATGGTGGCCCAATTATAACGCATTGGGTATTCTAGAATATGTATGTAGTGTATTTATGAAGATTTCAGAATAATGCAATGAATACACAGAATTCAGCTGTCGGGGAGCGACCAATTAGCGAAGCGTGGTTCAAATCCCGCGCCAATTCGCGGCCGGACTGCGTCTTTCGCTGATCGTTCGCGGCCAGCCAGGCGCGACTAATTAGTGAAGCCAGGGCGAGCTCCAGGTTTTTGAGGGCCCCGGGCGAAAGAGTCTCACAGCCCACGCAGCATATAACACAGCCCACGTAGTATATAGCACAACCACAAATCTCCTCCTGCATGGCATTTGCTCCTCAACCATGAAATGTATTCATAGCTCAAAATTAAACTATAAAACCTAGCCAAAAGTATATTAAGATAATCATAGAGAGCAGATCGCTTCTGATTGTAATTCAGGCTGCTTTCAAATGATTTTCCGCCAAATATCAACACTACACATGCTGAAAAATAGAAGTGACTATGTAGGGTACGGATCTCAAACCTGTGACTCTTCAGCTGTTACAAAACTGTTATGAAGGCAATCCAGTAACACAGTGTGCAGTAATCAGAGCACATACAGTGATCTGACAATAACCCAAAAACAATAGAACGAGCTCTGAGACGTGGAATCTCTGTAGACCGCAATACCTGAACCTATCCTAAACACAACTAAAGGCAGCTGTGGATTGCGCCTGACACTACCTATGCAACTCGGCACAGCCTGAGGAACTGACTAGCCTGAAGATAGAAATACAAGCCTGACTTGCCTCAGAGAAATACCCCAAAGGAAAAGGCAGCCCCCCACATATAATGACTGTTAGCAAGATGAAAAGACAAAACGTAGAGATGAAATAGATTCAGCAAAGTGAGGCCCGATATTCTAGATAGAGCGAGGATAGCAAAGAGAACTTTGCAGTCTACAAAAAACCCTAAAGCAAAAAACCACGCAAAGGGGGCAAAAAGACCCACCGTGCCGAACTAACGGCACGGTGGTACACCCTTTGCGTCTCAGAGCTTCCAGCAAAAAAGAAAAGACAAGCTGGACAGAAAAAACAGCAACAAAAGCAAAGAAGCACTTATCTAAGCAGAGCAGCAGGCCACAGGAAAGATCCAGAAGCTCAGATCCAACACTGGAACATAGACAAGGAGCAAGGAAGACAGAATCAGGTGGAGTTAAATAACAAGGCAGCCAACGAGCTCACCAGAACACCTGAGGGAGGAAGCCCAGAAGCTGCAGTACCACTTGTGACCACAGGAGTGAATTCAGCCACAGAATTCACAACACAAAACTACATTCCCAGCATGCCCTGACCACCTGAAGACTATCACGATGTAGACCACTGATCTGGTATATATCTATTATATATTGTTCAAAGCAAATCCCAATTGTCCCAACTACAAGATTTCATGCTCAGCTAATTTTTGTGGTCATTTTAGGCTAAAACTCTGCGACCAAATGTTTGCTGGGAGTCTATAACGTATGCAAACATCAATACACAGCACTTCAGGTTGTGCTATTCTAGGGGTGTGAACTGTTACCCTGTTCCTGCCCCTGAAGG
Source organism: Ranitomeya imitator (assembly GCF_032444005.1). Lineage (NCBI taxonomy): Eukaryota > Metazoa > Chordata > Amphibia > Anura > Dendrobatidae > Ranitomeya > Ranitomeya imitator. The sequence goes on from NC_091285.1 coordinate 362,983,167, forward strand.
CAACAGACGCGCTACAGTGGGGAAAATAAGTATTTGATCCACTGCCAATTTTGCAAGTTTTCCCACCTACAAAGAATAGAGAGGTCTGTAATTTTTATCATAGGTGCACTTCAACTGTGAGAGACGGAATCTAAAAATAAAAAAAAAACAGAAAATCAGACACGTATGAGTTTTACATAATTAAATTGCATTTTATTGCATGAAATAAGTATTTGATCACCTACTAACCAGCATGAATTCTACCTCTCACATACCTGTTAGGCTGCCGTCACACTATCAGTATTTGGTCAGTATTTTACATCAGTATTTGTAGCCAAAACCAGGAGTGGAACAAATAGAGGAAAAGTATAATAGAAACATATGCACCACTTCTGCATTTATCACCCACTCCTGGTTTTGGTTACAAATACTGATGTAAAATACTGACCAAATACTGGTAGTGTGACGGCAGCCTTAGTCTTCTATAAGAAGCCCTCTTACTCTGCACTCATTACCTGTATTAATTGCACCTGTTTGATCTTGTTACCTGTATACAAGACACCTGTCCACACATTCAATTAATCACACTCCAACCTCTCCACCATGGCCAAGACCAAAGAGCTGTCTAAGGACATCCGGGACCAAATTGTAGACTAGCACAAGGCTGGGATGGGCTACAGGACAATACATAGTTACATAGTTACATAGTTATTAAGGTTGAAGGAAGACTATATGTCCATCTAGTTCAACCCATAGCCTAACCTAACATGTTGATCCAGAGGAAGGCAAAAAAACCCCATGTGCAAAGAGTAAGCTCCACATTGGGGAAAAAAATTCCTTCCCGACTCCACATACGGCAATCAGACTAGTTCCCTGGATCAACGCCCTATCAAGGAATCTAGTGTATATACCCTGTAACATTATACTTTTCCAGAAAGGTATCCAGTCCCCTCTTAAATTTAAGTAATGAATCACTCATTACAACATCATACGGCTGAGAGTTCCATAGTCTCACTGCTCTTACAGTAAAGAATCCGCGTCTGTTATTATGCTTAAACCTTTTTTCCTCCAACCGCAGAGGATGCCCCCTTGTCCCTGTTTCAGGTCTATGATTAAAAAGATCATCAGAAAGGTCTTTGTACTGTCCCCTCATATATTTATACATTAAAATAAGATCACCCCTTAGTCTTCGTTTTTCCAAACTAAATAGCCCCAAGTGTAATAACCTATCTTGGTATTGCAGACCCCCCAGCCCTCTAATAACCTTGGTCGCTCTTCTCTGCACCCGCTCCAGTTCAGCTATGTCTTTCTTAAACACCGGAGACCAGAACTGTGCACAGTATTCTAAGTGTGGTCGAACTAGTGACTTGTATAGAGGTATAGGCAAGCAGCTTGGTGAGAAGGCAACAACTATTGGCTCAATTATTAGAAAATGGAAGAAACACAAAATAACTGTCAATCTTCCTCGGTCTGGGTCTCCAAGCAGCCTTGACTTACAATCAGAAGTGATCTGTTCTCTATGATTTTCTTAATAAACTTTTGGCTAGGTTTTATAGTTTCATTTTGAGCTATGAATACATTTCATGGTTGAGGAGCAAATGGCGTTCAGGAGATTTGTCTTATGCGTGCCGTTAGTTATTTTGATAGCTGGCAGTGGAAGATGTGATTTTATGGCTCGATTTTAGAATTCTGCAGAATTTTTTAGTTGCTTGGAATATCATTGATTCGAAGAATGTGTCTAGGCATTTAATAGATGTCCTATCTGAAGGGAGATGTTCTCTGTGTCTAAACCTCCTGGTAGAGACTGGTGGCTAAGCAGACTTACCCTGTGAGTATTGTCTGGGCTACGGAGAAATGCACAAGTAAGGCAATAGATATAATAATAAACTTCATCAGTGATAATACAAACACAGCTTTGGTACATCGACGTTGGATATTTATTTTATTTCCACCGACCATATCTACAAATGTCATTTGCTTGGTGGTCCCTAAACAATACCAGTCAGCCATTATGAAGCCACATATTTCTGTCATGCTCTCATGACTCCAGTAGGTAACGCAGTGCTCTCACATTCTCTCTATACCATCCTAATGCGAAATTGTAAGTTGTTACTCTCTTTACATCACCACTTTATGGCCTGGGCCAGCAGGCTGGTACTTTATCGACTAGTGATAATAAGGATGATGAAAGGAACTTGCTGGACATTCCAGGCCCATTAATTACATGGACCATTGCCAGAAGCGAACTATGTACATATAGCATCATATAAAGCGGCCTTCACATCTGGAGCCCAGATCACACATTACTCACTCAGCATTTTACTGCACACAGAACATAAAGCACAGTTCCTGACCGACAGGATTTTCTGCTTAAGCCATATGTAAATGATAGGGAAATGAGTGTTCCCTTTGGATACTTTATTAAAACCATACCACTTTAACTGTGCGGCTTTTTGAGCCTAATGATTTGTGATGTAGGGCTCAGCAAGATATTTCATAGTGTTGGTGGTGGTGTTTCCACAAATATTGGAATCCTTGACTAAAGAGAAGCCTTACCTCATCTGAAATGTATGTAAGATCAAGTCAGGTATCTGCGCAGATACAACATGGTAATTCCTTGGCAGAAGAAATGGGAAACAGAGAAAAAGAATCAAAGTATCTCCTGACTTCAAACTCAAGTCAATCGTCTGAAGTAACCAGATTGTCATTATTGTATTTTACAGGGACTGATGGCTCTTGGGGCCCAGAGTAAAATAAGAGAGCTTTGTGTGTCAGAGTGCCTCGGAGTGACGGACATCGGTATTCAGGTAACGTGGTATAAAGGCAGCACGGTGGCTCAGTGGTTAGCACTGCAGCGCTGGGTCCTGGTCCTGGGTTCAAATCCCACCAACATCTGCAAGGAGTTTGTATGTTCTCCCCGTCTTGGCGTGGGTTTCCTCCGGGTTCTCCAATTTCCTCCCACACTTCAAAGTCACACTGATAGGGTATTTAGATTGTGCGCCCCAATGGGGACAGTGATGATAATGTCTGTAATGGCGCTATAAGTGAGTAAATAAATATATAAAGTACTAGATGGCAGCCCGATTCTAAAGAATCGGGAGTCTAGAATCCATATATACTTTATTTATTCAAATGTAAGAATAATACAATTAATAAATAATAGTAAGAAAGAACAAAAATAATAGGCAGTATATGGAGAAAACACCAAACAAAAGTTCAAAATTGGTGTGAAAATGTCACTGAACCACTTCACAACTAAATATATATAGTTTTGGTAAATGGTATTATCATTTTTTTGACGAAATTCGGCAGGAGCTTGAAGAGCAACGTCACTGGGCCCGCCTCCACGCAGTAGAAACTTGCTGTGAGGTAAAAATTCAAAAATCACACCAAAATGGCGGGCGGAGTGTGTCACAGTACAGCACGTTTCTGATTGGTCGCTCGCAGCAGGCGGCAACCAATCAGACACTGGACACTGTTGATGTCACTTATCTCCGGACATTAGCTCCGGACATTAGCTCCGGACATTAGCTCCGGACATTATCTCCGCACATTAGCTCCGGACATTAGCTCCGGACATTAGCTCCGGACAAAGCCACGGAAGTTGGCACAAATTGCAGGAAGTAGTATTCTAGGCAATTATATATTAGATATTAGTAAGCAGAAAATGGAACACGGCACTCCAAGCCCAATGTTAAGTGCTCAAGTAGGGTTCTTCCACGATTATATAGTGGGAAGAACTATAAACTAACAAATTGCAATGTACCGTATATTTGTCCTGTTTATTATTAGGCAATACAGAACTGTGATGTTTAATGAAAACTGCATGACCTTTCTGAAATATCGAATTGTAGGAGCTAAACAGAATGGAAAAGAGAAGCTCTGAGAGTAGCGGTATGACAACTCTGGATAATACGGGATAATTAGTTTTATTTCTATAGCGGCAACATATTCCGCAGCACTCTACATTTTACAAGGGGACTTGTGCAGACAATAGACATTACAGAATAACAATCTAATATATAATTGCCTAGAATACTACTTCCTGCAATTTGTGCCAACTTCCGTGGCTTTGTCCGGAGCTAATGTCCGGAGCTAATGTCCGGAGATAAGTGACGTCAACAGTGTCCAGTGTCTGATTGGTTGCCGCCTGCTGCGAGCGACCAATCAGAAACGTGCCGTACTGTGACACACTCCGCCCGCCATTTTGGTGTGATTTTTGAATTTTTACCTCACAGCAAGTTTCTACTGCGTGGAGGCGGGCCCAGTGACGTTGCTCTTCAAGCTCCTGCCGAATTTCGTCAAAAAAATGATAATACCATTTACCAAAACTATATATATTTAGTTGTGAAGTGGTTCAGTGACATTTTCACACCAATTTTGAACTTTTGTTTGGTGTTTTCTCCATATACTGCCTATTATTTTTGTTCTTTCTTACTATTATTTATTAATTGTATTATTCTTACATTTGAATAAATAAAGTATATATGGATTCTAGACTCCCGATTCTTTAGAATCGGGCTGCCATCTAGTAATTACATAAACAGATACCAAGAGGAATGAGGGCCCTGCTCGCAAGCTTACAATCCGCTGCTCAGTGTGCTTCTGTTTTGCATTCTGATTAGCTCCTGTATAGCACTGTTTGCCAAACGCCATGTAATTTCACTGAAACCTCACATTTTTAATTGGCTAACAGTAAACTGAGCAACTATTATTTTTAATTTCAAAGAGTTTTGTGTTCTTTAAACAACAGGATATTAACAGATACAGTATTTCAAATTATACATGTAACTAAATATTTTTCTACTTTTTGAACATAGTTTTTGTCTAGTCAGGATAAAGGGTTTTCTCAGGAGTCTTTTGCTTCTCTGCCTCCCTGCTTCCTGGTTGCCAGAGGCGGTCTACCAGGCTGCCAGCAAAGGCATCTCTGACTCTGCAGCATGGAGGAAACACAGAGGGACTGAGGCTAGTTGGATCCAGCAAGCAGACTATATAGCACAGAGCTTGCGAGTGGCATGTGCTAATTGCCTAAGTTATCACCAGTCAGTGAGCTGCACTCTATAAAATTAAAAATTCCTCTGTTGTTAAGAATAGAGAGGATTTTTAATACAAGTTAAACCACAAGGTTACTTGTTTTTGAAAGCTCTTTGCACTTTAACACATTTGACATCTGACACAAGTTCCTTATTCATTGCAAAATAATACACTGCTCAAAAAAATAAAGGGAACACTAAAATCCCCACATCCTAGATATCACTGAATGAAATATTCCAGTTGTAAATCTTTATTCATTACATAGTGGAATGTGTTGAGAACAATAAAACCTAAAAATGATCAACGTAAATCACAATTAATATCCCACAGAGGTCTGGAGTTGGAATGATGCTCAAATTCAAAGTGGAAAATGAAGTTACAGGCTGATCCAACTTCAGTGGAAATGCCTCAAGACAAGGAAATGATGCTGAGTAGTGTGTGGCCTCCATGTGCCTGCATGACCTCCCTACAATGCCTGGGCATGCTCCTGATGAGGCGGCAGATGGTCTCCTGAGGGATCTCCTCCCAGACCTGGACTAAAGCATCCGCCAACTCCTGGACAGTCTGTGGTGCAACATGACGTTGATGGATGGTGTGAGACATGATGTCCCAGATGTGTCCAATCGGATTCAGGTCTGGGGAACGGGCAGGCCAGTCCATAGCTTCAATGCCTTGATCTTGCAGGAACTGCTGACACACTCCATCCACATGAGGTCTGGCATTGTCCTGCATTAGGAGGAACCCAGGGCCAACCGCACCAGCATATGGTCTCACAAGGGGTCTGAGGATCTCATCTCGGTACTTAATGGCAGCCAGGCTACCTCTGGCGAGCACATGGGAGGGCTATGCGGCCCTCCAAAGAAATGCCACCCCATACCATTACTGACCCACTGCCAAAATGGTCATGCTGAAGGATGTTGCAGGCAGCAAATTGCTCTCCACGGCATCTCCAGACTCTGTCATGTAAGTCACATGTGCTCAGTGTGAACCTGCTTTCATCTGTGAAGAGCACAGGGCGCCAGTGGAAAATTTGCCAACCCTGATGTTCTGTGGCAAATGTCAAGCGTCCTGCATGGTGTTGGGCTGTGAGCGCACAACCCCCATCTGTGGACGTCGGGCACTCAGAACATCCTCATGAAGTCGGTTTCTAACAGTTTGTGCAGACACATGCACATTTGTTGCCTGCTGGAGGTCATTTTTCAGGGCTCTGGCAGTGCTCCTCCTGTTCCTCCTTGCACAAAGGCTGAGGTAGCAGTCCTGCTGCTGAGTTGTGGCCCTCCTACGGCCCCCTCCATGTCTCCTGGTGTACTGGCCTGTCTCCTGGTAGCGCCTCCAGCCTCTGGACACTACGCTGACAGACACAGGAAACCTTTTTGCCAAAACTCGCATTGATGTGCCATCCTGGATGAGCTGAACTACCTGAGTCACTTGTGTGGGTTGTAGAGTCCATCTCATGCTACCACGAGTGTGAAAGCACAACCAACATTCAAAAGTGACAAAAACATTAGCCAGAAAGCATTGGTACTGAGATGTGGTCTGTGGTCCCCACCTGCAGAACCACCCCTTTATTGAGTGTGTCTTGATAATTGCCAATAGTTTCCATCTGTTGTCTATTCCATTTGCACAACAGCATGTGAAATTGATTGTCAATCAGTGTTGCTTCCTAAGTGGACAGTTTGATTTCACAGACGTTTGATTTACTTGGAGTTATATTCTGTTGTTTAAGTGTTCCCTTTATTTTTTGAGCAGTGCATTTAGCTACAATGTAACAAAAATTGTCTGGTCACAGAGTTGAAAACAAGAGAACATAGTGTTGATACAAATGCAAAAATAACAATTTATATATGTTGTTGTGAATTCTGTTGTCGGGCTCCCTCCTGTGGTCATGAATGGTACTTCGGCTGGTTCTGTCCATGGACTTCCTCTGGTGGGTGTTTCTGAGTTTCCTTCCACAGGTGACGAGGTTAATTCGTTAGCTGGCTGCTCTATTTAACTCCACTTAGATCTTTGCTCCATGCCACCTGTCAATGTTCCAATATTGGTCTAGTTCACTCCTGGGATCGTTCTTGTGACCTGTCTTCCCAGCAGAAGCTAAGTTCCAGCTTGTATTTCTTTGGTTTGCTATTTTTCTGTCCAGCTTGCTATTTGTATTGTTGTCTTGCTTGCTGGAAGCTGAGGGAGCGCCTCCGCACCGTGAGTCGGTGCGGAGGGTCTTTTTTTGCGCCCTCTGCGTGGTCTTTTTGTAGGTTTTTGTGCTGACCGCAAAGTAACCTTTCCTATCCTCGGTCTGTTCAGTAAGTCGGGCCTCACTTTGCTAAATCTATTTCATCTCTGTGTTTGTATTTTCATCTTTACTCACAGTCATTATGTGTGGGGGGCTGCCTTTTCCTTTGGGGAATTTCTCTGAGGCAAGGTAGGCTTTATTTTTCTATCTTCAGGGCTAGCTAGTTCCTTAGGCTGTGCCGAGTTGCATAGGGAGCGTTAGGCGCAATCCACGGCTATTTCTAGTGTGTTTGATAGGATTAGGGATTGCGGTCAGCAGAGTTCCCACGTCCCAGAGGTCGTCCTTTATTATCAGTAACTATCAGGTCATTCCGTGTGCTCTTAACCACCAGGTCCATTATTGTCCTGACCACCAGGTCATAACAGTACAGGTGGCCATAAGTACTAATGCATCTCAATAGAGGGATAAGAGAAGTTCTGAGACCATTTTTTTTTCTTTGCAGTGTGTTTTGTCTCTCTTTTCCCCTTTACCTCTGGGTGGTTCAGGACACAGGTGTAAACATGGACATTCAAGGTCTGTCCTCTTGGATGGATAATCTCACTACAAGGGTACAAAACATTCATGATTTTGTGGTTCAGAATCCGATGTCAGAGCCTAGGATTCCTATTCCTGATTTGTTTTTTGGTGATAGATCTAAGTTCTTGAATTTCAAAAATAATTGTAAATTGTTTCTTGCCTTGAAACTTCGCTCCTCAGGTGACCCTGTTCAACAAGTAAAGATCATTATTTCTTTGTTATGTGGTGACCCTCAAGACTGGGCATTTTCCCTTGCGCCAGGAGATCCGGCATTGCGTGATGTTGATGCGTTTTTCCTGGCGCTTGGATTGCTTTATGACGACCCTAATTCAGTGGATCAGGCAGAGAAAATCTTGCTGGCTCTGTGTCAGGGTCAGGATGAGGCAGAGATATATTGTCAGAAGTTTAGAAAGTGGTCTGTGCTCACTCAGTGGAATGAATGTGCCCTGGCAGCAATCTTCAGAAAGGGTGTCTCTGAAGCCCTTAAGGATGTCATGGTGGGATTTCCCATGCCTGCTGGTCTGAATGAGTCTATGTCCTTGGCCATTCAGATCGATCGACGCTTGCGTGAGCGTAAAGCTGTGCACCATTTGGCAGTACTATCTGAGCATGGGCCTGAGCCTATGCAATGTGATAGGACTTTGACCAGAGCTGAACGGCAAGAACACAGACGTCGGAATGGGCTATGTTTTTACTGTGGTGATTCCACTCATGCTATCTCCGATTGTCCTAAGCGCACTAAGCGGTTCGCTAGGTCTGCCACCATTGGTACGGTACAGTCTAAATTTCTATTGTCTGTTACTCTGATTTGCTCTTTGTCATCCTATTCTGTTATGGCATTTGTGGATTCAGGCGCTGCCCTGAATTTGATGGACTTGGAGTATGCTAGGCGCTGTGGTTTTTTCTTGGAGCCCTTGTAGTTTCCTATTCCATTGAGAGGAATTGATGCTACGCCTTTGGCCAAGAATAAGCCTCAGTACTGGACCCAATTGACCATATGCATGGCTCCTGCACATCAGGAGGATATCCGCTTTCTGGTGTTGCATAATCTGCATGATGTGGTCGTTTTGGGGTTGCCATGGCTACAGGTTCATAATCCAGTATTGGACTGGAAATCTATGTCTGTGTCCAGCTGGGGTTGCCAGGGGGTACATGGTGATGTTCCATTTTTGTCTATTTCATCTTCCACTCCTTCTGAAGTTCCAGAGTTTTTGTCGGATTATCGGGATGTATTTGATGAGCCCAAAGCCAGTGCCCTACCTCCTCATAGGTATTGCGATTGTGCAATTAATTTGATTCCTGGTAGTAAGTTTCCTAAGGGCCGATTGTTCAATTTATCTGTGCCAGAACACGCCGCTATGCGGAGTTATATAAAGGAATCCTTGGAGAAAGGCCATATTCGCCCGTCGTCATCACCGTTAGGAGCAGGGTTCTTTTTTGTGGCCAAGAAGGATGGTTCTTTGAGACCTTGTATTGATTACCGCCTTCTTAATAAAATTACAGTCAAATTTCAGTATCCTTTGCCGTTGCTGTCTGATTTGTTTGCTCGTATTAAAGGGGCTAGTTGGTTCACCAAGATAGATCTTCGAGGGGCGTATAATCTTGTGCGTATTAAACAAGGCGATGAATGGAAAACAGCATTTAATACGCCCGAGGGCCATTTTGAGTACCTGGTTATGCCATTCGGGCTTTCCAATGCTCCATCAGTATTTCAGTCCTTTATGCATGACATCTTCCGAGAGTACCTGGATAAATTCCTGATTGTGTATTTGGATGATATTTTGGTCTTTTCGGATGATTGGGAGTCTCATGTGAAGCAGGTCAGAATGGTGTTCCAGGTCCTTCGTGCGAATTCCTTGTTTGTGAAGGGGTCAAAGTGTCTCTTTGGAGTTCAGAAGGTTTCATTTTTGGGGTTCATTTTTTCCCCTTCTACTATCGAGATGGACCCTGTTAAAGTCCAGGCCATTTACGATTGGACTCAGCCGACATCTGTGAAGAGCCTGCAAAAGTTCCTGGGCTTTGCTAATTTTTATCGGTGCTTCATCGCTAATTTTTCTACTGTTGCTAAACCGTTGACTGATTTGACCAAGAAGGGTGCTGATGTGGTCAATTGGTCTTCTGCAGCTGTAGAGGCTTTTCAGGAGTTGAAGCGTCGTTTTTCTTCTTCCCCTGTGTTGTGCCAGCCAGATATTTCGCTCCCGTTTCAGGTTGAGGTTGATGCTTCTGAGATTGGAGCAGGGGCTGTTTTGTCGCAAAGAAGTTCTGATGGCTCGGTGATGAAGCCATGTGCTTTCTTTTCTAGAAAGTTTTCGCCTGCTGAGCGTAATTATGATGTTGGTAATCGTGAGTTGTTGGCCATGAAGTGGGCATTCGAGGAGTGGCGTCATTGGCTTGAAGGAGCGAAGCATCGCGTGGTGGTCTTGACAGATCACAAGAATTTGACTTATCTTGAGGCTGCCAAACGGTTGAATCCGAGACAGGCTAGATGGTCGTTATTTTTCTCCCGTTTTGATTTTGTGGTTTCGTACCTTCCGGGCTCTAAGAATGTGAAGGCTGATGCCCTGTCAAGGAGTTTTGTGCCTGACTCTCCGGGTGTTCCTGAGCCGGCGGGTATTCTCAAAGAGGGGGTAATTTTGTCTGCCATCTCCCCTGATTTGCGGCGGGTGCTGCAAAAATTTCAGGCTGATAGACCTGACCGTTGCCCAGCGGAGAAACTGTTTGTCCCTGATAGATGGACTAGTAGAGTTATCTCTGAGATTCATTGTTCAGTGTTGGCTGGGCATCCTGGAATCTTTGGTACCAGAGATTTGGTGGCTAGATCCTTTTGGTGGCCGTCTTTGTCGTGGGATGTGCGTTCTTTTGTGCAGTCCTGTGGGACTTGTGCTCGGGCTAAGGCCTGCTGTTCTCGTGCCAGTGGGTTGCTTTTGCCCTTGCCGGTCCCGAAGAGGCCCTGGACGCATATTTCTATGGATTTTATTTCGGATCTCCCCGTCTCTCAAAAGATGTCAGTCATTTGGGTGGTTTGTGATCGCTTTTCTAAGATGGTCCATTTGGTACCTTTGTCTAAATTGCCTTCCTCCTCTGATTTGGTGCCATTATTTTTCCAGCATGTGGTTCGTTTACATGGTATCCCGGAGAACATCGTTTCTGACAGAGGTTCCCAGTTTGTTTAGAGGTTTTGGCGTTCCTTTTGTGCAAGGATGGGCATTGATTTGTCTTTTTCCTCGGCTTTCCATCCTCAGACAAATGGCCAAACCGAACGAACTAATCAAACTTTGGAAACATATCTGAGATGCTTTGTTTCTGCTGATCAGGATGATTGGGTGTCCTTTTTGCCGTTGGCTGAGTTTGCCCTTAATAATCGGGCCAGCTCGGCTACTTTGGTTTCGCCGTTTTTCTGCAATTCTGGTTTCCATCCTCGTTTCTCTTCAGGGCAGGTTGAGTCTTCGGACTGTCCTGGTGTAGATACTGTGGTGGATAGGTTGCAGCAGATTTGGACTCATGTGGTGGACAATTTTACATTCTCCCAGGAGAAGGCTCAACGTTTCGCTAACCGCCGGCGCTGTGTGGGTCCCCGACTTCGTGTTGGGGATTTGGTTTGGTTGTCGTCTCGTTATGTTCCTATGAAGGTTTCCTCTCCTAAGTTTAAGCCTCGTTTCATTGGTCCGTATAAGATTTGTGAGGTTATCAATCCTGTGTCATTTCGTTTGGCCCTTCCTGCTTCTTTTGCCATCCATAATGTGTTCCATAGGTCGTTATTGCGGATATACGTGGCGTCTGTGGTTCCATCCGTTGATCCTCCTGCCCCGGTGTTGGTTGAGGGGGAGTTGGAGTATGTGGTGAAGAAGATTTTGGATTCTCGTGTTTCGAGACGGAAACTCCAGTACCTGGTCAAGTGGAAGGGTTATGGTCAGGAAGATAATTCCTGGGTTTTTGCCTCTGATGTTCATGCTGCCGATCTGGTTCGTGCCTTTCATTTGGCTCATCCTGGTCGGCCTGGGGGCTCTGGTGAGGGTTCGGTGACCCCTCCTCAAGGGGGGGAATACTGTTGTGAATTCTGTTGTCGGGCTCCCTCCTGTGGTCATGAATGGTACTTCGGCTGGTTCTGTCCATGGACTTCCTCTGGTGGGTATTTCTGAGTTTCCTTCCACAGGTGACAAGGTTAATTCGTTAGCTGGCTGCTCTATTTAACTCCACTTAGATCTTTGCTCCATGCCACCTGTCAATGTTCCAGAATTGGTCTAGTTCACTCCTGGATCGTTCTTGTGACCTGTCTTCCCAGCAGAAGCTAAGTTCCAGCTTGTATTTCTTTGGTTTGCTATTTTTCTGTCCAGCTTGCTATTTTTATTGTTGTCTTGCTTGCTGGAAGCTCTGGGACGCAGAGGGAGCGCCTCCGCACCGTGAGTCGGTGCGGAGGGTCTTTTTTTGTGCCCTCTGCGTGGTCTTTTTGTAGGTTTTTGTGCTGACCGCAAAGTAACCTTTCCTATCCTCGGTCTGTTCAGTAAGTCGGGCCTCACTTTGCTAAATCTATTTAATCTCTGTGTTTGTATTTTCATCTTTACTCACAGTCGTTATGTGTGGGGGGCTGCCTTTTCCTTTGGGGAATTTCTCTGAGGCAAGGTAGGCTTTATTTTTCTATCTTCAGGGCTAGCTAGTTCCTTAGGCTGTGCCGAGTTGCATAGGGAGCGTTAGGCGCAATCCACGGCTATTTCTAGTGTGTTTGATAGGATTAGGGATTGCGGTCAGCAGAGTTCCCACGTCCCAGAGGTCGTCCTTTATTATCAGTAACTATCAGGTCATTCCGTGTGCTCTTAACCACCAGGTCCATTATTGTCCTGACCACCAGGTCATAACAATATGTACACCACTCATGAAATTAGATAATTTTATTCAAATTAGATCCTGAAAATAAGCTAAAAGACTGAGCAACCATATAAGGCCGGGGTCACACTGGCATATTGCATCCGATGTGAGAGTATCGGATGCGATATGCTAATGACACTCGGCTCCTGCTCGCAGCAGAGCAGGAGCCGAGTGTCATGCGTCTGTGCTCCGATTCTCTCGCACAGAGAGGATCGGAGCACAGCTGCGGAGGAGGCGGAGAAATGAATTTCTCTACCTCCTCTATTGCTGGGGTCCGCTTATAACGCACATCCACTGGTTGATTTGTGTAGATAAAAAATTCTGTTAGCACCCCTTGGAACAAGGGGGAATTTGCATATTGGGAGTACTAAACTTCAAAAGCCCATGTAGCCCTTGTAGTGATATGTCTCATTTCACATATAAAATGTTGGGAAAGCTCCTCTTTAACACTCTTTTTTATGTATGCACAATGACTTAAGTTCTTATTTCCATTGTCTATTGAAAAGTCTCCAAGGAAATGTTCTGGTTGTTTAGGTGGTTTCTGACAAACCTAAAACAGACAAATTACTTGGGGAGTAGTAATTTCCACTTTAGTATTTTTATAGTCTTACAATTCATTCTTCATGATAGATTAATGAGCAGAGACACTTATAGCAGAGAGGTTTGCAGATGCTTCTGGAGCTTTGGAAGAAATCTCAGTCTAATTTATACCTTGTCGGGGTTCACAGATGAGAAATGGTTCTACCACATTGTCTACTGACTTCACCTCCACCCAGTTCTGCAATGGTGTTGCTATTTGTAGTGTGTAGGTTCTGTTGAGTGTTTCTTTGAAATTTATGACAGGTAAATATTTCCTGATATTTGTACAAGAAAGGCAAAAATTGACAACACCAGGATAGAAAAGGAGTCTATGCCTGTACAGTATGTACCAGAGGTGTATCTAGGTTTTTCGGCACCCCGAGGAAGAATTCAGCTTGGCGCACCCCCCTCATTCACATGCGATTTGCACACTTACAGTCATGTGCTGACTAGCTTCTCTTCCTAATTCTCTCAATGTTCAGTGAAAAACTTGGAGAAGCAGGAAGAAAAGCTAATTGTCACATGACACAAGTATGTAAATGGCATATGAGTGACGTGGCCATGTGATGACTGCAGGAACCCGCTATTAGAGCTGAATCCTGACAGTGAGTATATTGAACACTTTTAGGCTTGGCACCCATTAGCTTGCCAGACAGCCCAACCAAAAGGTATGGGAACTGGGATATAAACTGGTGTGCATGCAGCATGTAAGTGCACGTTCACACTAGCCACTAAAAAGAAAAAAACAAAGACAGACACATCATGATTAACCCCTTTCTGACATCGGACGTACTATCCAGTCGAGGAGGGGTGGGCCCCTATGACCACGGACGGGATAGTACGTCCAGCGCGATCGGCGGCGCTCAAGGGGGGAGCGCGGCCGATCGCGGCCGGGTGTCAGCTGCCTATCGCAGCTGACATCCGGCACTATGTGCCAGGAGCGGTCACGGACCGCCCCCGGCACATTAACCCCTGGCACACCGCGATCAAAGATGATCGCGATGTGCCGGCGGTGCAGGGAAGCATCGCGCAGGGAGGGGGCTCCCTGCGGGCTTCCCTGAGCCCCCCGCAGCAACGCGATGTGATCGCGTTGCTGCGAGGGTCTTACCTCCCTCCCTGCCTGCTCCAGACCCGGATCCAAGATGGCCGCGGATCCGGGTACTGCAGGGAGGGAGGTGGCTTCACAGAGCCTGCTCAGAGCAGGCACTGTGAAGCAGCCTGCACTGCTATCAGATCGGTGATCTGACAGTGTGCTATGCACACTGTCAGATCACCGATCTGTGATGTCCCCCCCTGGGACAAAGTAAAAAAGTAAAAAAAAATTTTTCCAAATGTGTAAAAAAAAAAAAAAAAAAAAAAAATTCCTAAATAATGAAAAAAAAAAAAAAAATATTATTCCCATAAATACATTTCTTTATCTAAATAAATTTAAAAAAAACAATAAAAGTACATATATTTAGTATCGCCGCGTCCGTAACGGCCCGACCTATAAAACTGGCCCACTAGTTAACCCCTTCAGTAAACACCGTAAGAAAAAAAAAAAAAAAACGAGGCAAAAAACAACGCTTTATTATCTTACCGCCGAACAAAAAGTGGAATAACACGCGATCAAAAAGACAGATATAAATAACCATGGTACCGCTGAAAACGTCATCTTGTCCTGCAAAAAACGAGTCGTCATACAGCATCATCAGCAAAAAAATAAAAAAGTTATAGTCCTGAGAATAAAACGATGCAAAAATAATTATTTTTTCTATAAAATAGTTTTTATCGTATAAAAGCGCCAAAACATAAAAAAAATGATATAAATGAGGTGTCGCTGTAATCGTACTGACCCGAAGAATAAACCTGCTTTATAAATTTTACCAAACGCGGAACGGTATAAACGCCTCCCCCAAAAGAAATTCATGAATAGCTGGTTTTTGGTCATTCTGCCTCACAAAAATCGGAATAAAAAGCGATCAAAAAATGTCACGTGCCCGAAAATGTTACCAATAAAAACGTCAACTCGTCCCGCAAAAAAACAAGACCTCACATGACTTTGTGGACCAAAATATGGAAAAATAATAGCTCTCAAAATGTGGTAATGCAAAAAATATTTTTTGCAATAAAAAGCGTCTTTCAGTGTGTGACGGCTGCCAATCATAAAAATCCGCTAAAAAACCCACTATAAAAGTAAATCAAACCCCCCTTCATCACCCCCTTAGTTAGGGAAAAATTAAAAAAATGTATTTATTTCCATTTTCCCATTAGGGCTAGGGTTAGGGCTAAGGCTAGGGTTAGGGCTAGGGTTAGGGCTAGGGTTAGGGTTAGGGCTAGGGTTGGGGCTAGGTTTAGGGTTAGGGCTAGGGTTAGGGCTAGGGCTAGGGCTAGGGTTAGGGCTAGGGCTAGGGTTAGGGTTAGGGCTAGGGTTAGGGTTAGGGCTAGGGTTAGGGCTAGGGCTACAGTTTGGGTTGGGGCTAAAGTTACAGTTAGGGTTTAGATTACATTTACAGTTGGGAATAGGGTTGGGATTAGGGTTAGGGGTGTGTCAGGGTTAGAGGTGTGGTTAGGGTTACCGTTGGAATTAGGGTTAGGGGAGTGTTTGGATTAGGGTTTCAGTTATAATTGAGGGGTTTCCACTGTTTAGGCACATCAGGGGCTCTCCAAACGCGACATGGCGTCCGATCTCAATTCCAGCCAATTCTGCGTTGAAAAAGTAAAACAGTGCTTCTTCCCTTCCGAGCTCTCCCGTGTGCCCAAACAGGGGTTTACCCCAACATATGGGGTATCAGCGTACTCAGGACAAATAGGACAACAACTGTTGGGGTCCAATTTCTCCTGTTACCCTTGGGAAAATACAAAACTGGGGGCTAAAAAATAATTTTTGTGGGAAAAAAAAAAGATTTTTTATTTTTACGGCTCTGCGTTATAAACTGTAGTGAAACACTTGGAGGTTCAAAGTTCTCACAACACATCTAGATAATTTCCCTGGGGGTCTAGTTTCCAATATGGGGTCACTTGTGGGGGGTTTCTACTGTTTAGGTACACTAGGGGTTCTGCAAACGCAATGGGACGCCTGCAGACCATTCCATCTAAGTCTGCATTCCAAATGGCACTCCTTCCCTTCCGAGCCCTCCCATGCACCCAAACGGTGGTTCCCCCCAACATATGGGGTATCAGCGTACTCAGGACAAATTGGACAACAACTTTTGGGGTCGAATTTCTCCTCTTACCCTCGGGAAAATGCAAAACTGGGGGCTAAAAAATAATTTTTGTGGGAAAAAATTTTTGTTTTATTTTTACGGCTCTCCATTATAAACTTCTGTGAAGCCCTTGGTGGGTCAAAGCGCTCACCACACATCTAGATAAGTTCCTTAGGGGGTCTACTTTCCAAAATGGTGTCACTTGTAAGGGGTTTCTACTATTTAGGTACATTAGGGGCTCTGCAAACGCAACATGGCGTCTCATCTCAATTCCTGTCAATTTTGCATTGAAAAGTCAAACGGCGCTCCTTCCTTTCCGAGCTCTCCCATCCGCCCAAACAGTGGTTTACCTCCACATATGGGGTATCAGCGTACTCAGGACAAATTGTACAACAACTTCTGGGGTCCAATTCCTTCTCTTACCCTTGGGAAAATAAAAAATTGGGGGCAAAAAGATAATTTTTGTGAAAAAATATGATTTTTTATTTTTACGGTTCTGCATTATAAACTTCTGTGAAGCACTTGGTGGGTCAAAGTGCTCACCACACCTCTAGATAAGTTCCTTAGGGGGTCTACTTTCCAAAATGGTGTCACTTGTGGGGGGTTTCAATGTTTAGGTACATCAGTGGCTCTCCAAACGCAACATGGCGTCCCATCTCAATTCCTGTCAATTTTGCATTGAAAAGTCAAACGGCGCTCCTTCCCTTCCGAGCTCTCCCATCCGCCCAAACAGTGGTTTACCCCCACATATGGGGTATCAGCGTACTCAGGACAAATTGTACAACAACTTTTGGGGTCCAATTTCTTCTCTTACCCTTGGAAAAATAAAAAATTGGGGGCGAAAAGATAATTTTTGTGAAAAAATATGATTTTTTATTTTTACGGTTCTGCATTATAAACTTCTGTGAAGCACTTGGTGGGTCAAAGTGCTCACCACACCTCTAGATAAGTTCCTTAGGGGGTCTACTTTCCAAAATGGTGTCACTTGTGGGGGGTTTCAATGTTTAGGCACATCAGGGGCTCTCCAAACGAAACATGGCGTCCCATCTCAATTCCAGTCAATTTTGCATTGAAAAGTCAAATGGCGCTCCTTCGCTTCCGAGCTGTGCCATGCGCCCAAACAGTGGTTTACCCCCACATGTGGGGTATTGGCGTCCTCAGGACAAATTGTACAACAATGTTTGCGGTCCATTTTCTCCTGTTACCCTTGGTAAAATAAAACAAATTGGAGCTGAATTCAATTTTTTGTGAAAAAAAGTTAAATGTTCATTTTTATTTAAACATTCAAAAAATTCCTGTGAAGCACCAGAAGGGTTAATAAACTTTTTGAATGTGGTTTTGAGTACCTTGAGGGGTGTAGTTTTTAGAATGGTGTCACACTTGGGTATTTTCTATCATATAGACCCCTCAAAATGACTTCAAATGAGATGTGGTCCCTAAAAAAAATGGTGTTGTAAAAATGAGAAATTGCTGGTCAACTTTTCACCCTTATAACTCCCTAACAAAAAAAATTTTGGTTCCAAAATTGTGCTGATGTAAAGTAGACATGTGGGAAATGTTACTTATTAAGTATTTTGTGTGACATATCTCTGTGATTTAATTGCATAAAAATTCAAAGTTGGAAAATTGCGAAATTTTCATAATTTTCGCCAAATTTCCGTTTTTTTCACAAATAAACGCAGGTACTATCAAAGAATTTTTACCATTGTCGTGAAGTACAATATGTCACGAGAAAACAATGTCAGATTCACTGGGATCCGTTGAAGCGTTCCAGAGTTATAACCTCATAAAGGGACAGTGGTCAGAATTGTAAAAATTGGCCCGGTCATTAACGTGCAAACCATCCTTGGGCGTAAAGGGGTTAAACACCCTGCAGTAAATCAATAGCATAGTACATGAAAAAATATACGGTACTTAGTTAATATGTTTTTTGATTAAAAAAATGCAAAAGCCATCCCGCCTCATCACGGCAATCGTAATTGGGACAGTCCTAACTCTAATATTAAATACCTTACCGTTTGTCAAGTGACAAGTATGTAGATAAGGGCTGAGCCCAACTAGTGGACACACAGCCAAAGGAGATCACATTAATAATGCCCAGCTCAAAAGAAAGGCAGGCCACACCTGCGATGTGATCGCGTTGCTGCGAGGGTCTTACCTCCCTCCCTGCCTGCTCCAGACCCGGATCCAAGATGGCCGCGGATCCGGGTACTGCAGGGAGGGAGGTGGCTTCACAGAGCCTGCTCAGAGCAGGCACTGTGAAGCAGCCTGCACTGCTATCAGATCGGTGATCTGACAGTGTGCTATGCACACTGTCAGATCACCGATCTGTGATGTCCCCCCCTGGGACAAAGTAAAAAAGTAAAAAAAATTTTTTCCAAATGTGTAAAAAAAAAAAAAAAAAAAAAAAAAAAATATTATTCCCATAAATACATTTCTTTATCTAAATAAATTTAAAAAAAACAATAAAAGTACATATATTTAGTATCGCCGCGTCCGTAACGGCCCGACCTATAAAACTGGCCCACTAGTTAACCCCTTCAGTAAACACCGTAAGAAAAAAAAAAAAAAAACGAGGCAAAAAACAACGCTTTATTATCTTACCGCCGAACAAAAAGTGGAATAACACGCGATCAAAAAGACAGATATAAATAACCATGGTACCGCTGAAAACGTCATCTTGTCCTGCAAAAAACGAGCCGTCATACAGCATCATCAGCACAAAAATAAAAAAGTTATAGTCCTGAGAATAAAACGATGCAAAAATAATTATTTTTTCTATAAAATAGTTTTTATCGTATAAAAGCGCCAAAACATAAAAAAATGATATAAATGAGGTGTCGCTGTAATCGTACTGACCCGAAGAATAAACCTGCTTTATAAATTTTACCAAACGCGGAACGGTATAAACGCCTCCCCCAAAAGAAATTCATGAATAGCTGGTTTTTGGTCATTCTGCCTCACAAAAATCGGAATAAAAAGCGATCAAAAAATGTCACGTGCCCGAAAATGTTACCAATAAAAACGTCAACTCGTCCCGCAAAAAACAAGACCTCACATGACTTTGTGGACCAAAATATGGAAAAATAATAGCTCTCAAAATGTGGTAATGCAAAAAATATTTTTTGCAATAAAAAGCGTCTTTCAGTGTGTGACGGCTGCCAATCATAAAAATCCGCTAAAAAACCCACTATAAAAGTAAATCAAACCCCCCTTCATCACCCCCTTAGTTAGGGAAAAATTAAAAAAATGTATTTATTTCCATTTTCCCATTAGGGCTAGGGTTAGGGCTAAGGCTAGGGTTAGGGCTAGGGTTAGGGCTAGGGTTAGGGCTAGGGTTAGGGCTAGGGTTAGGGTTAGGGCTAGGGTTGGGGCTAGGTTTAGGGTTAGGGCTAGGGTTAGGGCTAGGGCTAGGGTTAGGGCTAGGGCTAGGGTTAGGGTTAGGGCTAGGGTTAGGGCTAGGGCTACAGTTTGGGTTGGGGCTAAAGTTACAGTTAGGGTTTAGATTACATTTACAGTTGGGAATAGGGTTGGGATTAGGGTTAGGGGTGTGTCAGGGTTAGAGGTGTGGTTAGGGTTACCGTTGGAATTAGGGTTAGGGGAGTGTTTGGATTAGGGTTTCAGTTATAATTGAGGGGTTTCCACTGTTTAGGCACATCAGGGGCTCTCCAAACGCGACATGGCGTCCGATCTCAATTCCAGCCAATTCTGCGTTGAAAAAGTAAAACAGTGCTTCTTCCCTTCCGAGCTCTCCCGTGTGCCCAAACAGGGGTTTACCCCAACATATGGGGTATCAGCGTACTCAGGACAAATAGGACAACAACTGTTGGGGTCCAATTTCTCCTGTTACCCTTGGGAAAATACAAAACTGGGGGCTAAAAAATAATTTTTGTGGGAAAAAAAAAAGATTTTTTATTTTTACGGCTCTGCGTTATAAACTGTAGTGAAACACTTGGAGGTTCAAAGTTCTCACAACACATCTAGATAATTTCCCTGGGGGGTCTAGTTTCCAATATGGGGTCACTTGTGGGGGGTTTCTACTGTTTAGGTACACTAGGGGTTCTGCAAACGCAATGGGACGCCTGCAGACCATTCCATCTAAGTCTGCATTCCAAATGGCACTCCTTCCCTTCCGAGCCCTCCCATGCACCCAAACGGTGGTTCCCCCCAACATATGGGGTATCAGCGTACTCAGGACAAATTGGACAACAACTTTTGGGGTCGAATTTCTCCTCTTACCCTCGGGAAAATACAAAACTGGGGGCTAAAAAATAATTTTGGGGGGAAAGATTTTTTTTTTTAATTTTCACGGCTCTGCGTTACAAACTGTAGTGAAACACTTGGGGGTTCAAAGCTTTCACAACACATCTAGATGAGTTCCTTAGGGGGTCTAGTTTCCAAAATGGTGTCACTTGTGGGGGGTTTCTACTGTTTAGGTACATTAGGGGCTCTGCAAATGCAATGTGACACCTGCAGACCATTCCATCTAAGTCTGCATTCCAAATGGAGCTCCTTCCCTTCCGAGCCCTCCCATGCGCCCAAACAGTGGTTCCCCCCCACATATGGGGTATCAGCGCACTCAGGACAAATTGGACAACAAATTTTGGGGTCCAATTTCTCCTGTTACCCTCGGGAAAATGCAAAACTGGGGGCTAAAAAATAATTTTTGTGGGAAAAAATTTTTGTTTTATTTTTACGGCTCTCCATTATAAACTTCTGTGAAGCCCTTGGTGGGTCAAAGCGCTCACCACACATCTAGATAAGTTCCTTAGGGGGTCTACTTTCCAAAATGGTGTCACTTGTAAGGGGTTTCTACTATTTAGGTACATTAGGGGCTCTGCAAACGCAACATGGCGTCTCATCTCAATTCCTGTCAATTTTGCATTGAAAAGTCAAACGGCGCTCCTTCCTTTCCGAGCTCTCCCATCCGCCCAAACAGTGGTTTACCTCCACATATGGGGTATCAGCGTACTCAGGACAAATTGTACAACAACTTCTGGGGTCCAATTCCTTCTCTTACCCTTGGGAAAATAAAAAATTGGGGGCAAAAAGATAATTTTTGTGAAAAAATATGATTTTTTATTTTTACGGTTCTGCATTATAAACTTCTGTGAAGCACTTGGTGGGTCAAAGTGCTCACCACACCTCTAGATAAGTTCCTTAGGGGGTCTACTTTCCAAAATGGTGTCACTTGTGGGGGGTTTCAATGTTTAGGTACATCAGTGGCTCTCCAAACGCAACATGGCGTCCCATCTCAATTCCTGTCAATTTTGCATTGAAAAGTCAAACGGCGCTCCTTCCCTTCCGAGCTCTCCCATCCGCCCAAACAGTGGTTTACCCCCACATATGGGGTATCAGCGTACTCAGGACAAATTGTACAACAACTTTTGGGGTCCAATTTCTTCTCTTACCCTTGGAAAAATAAAAAATTGGGGGCGAAAAGATAATTTTTGTGAAAAAATATGATTTTTTATTTTTACGGTTCTGCATTATAAACTTCTGTGAAGCACTTGGTGGGTCAAAGTGCTCACCACACCTCTAGATAAGTTCCTTAGGGGGTCTACTTTCCAAAATGGTGTCACTTGTGGGGGGTTTCAATGTTTAGGCACATCAGGGGCTCTCCAAACGAAACATGGCGTCCCATCTCAATTCCAGTCAATTTTGCATTGAAAAGTCAAATGGCGCTCCTTCGCTTCCGAGCTGTGCCATGCGCCCAAACAGTGGTTTACCCCCACATGTGGGGTATTGGCGTCCTCAGGACAAATTGTACAACAATGTTTGCGGTCCATTTTCTCCTGTTACCCTTGGTAAAATAAAACAAATTGGAGCTGAATTAAATTTTTTGTGAAAAAAAGTTAAATGTTCATTTTTATTTAAACATTCAAAAAATTCCTGTGAAGCACCAGAAGGGTTAATAAACTTTTTGAATGTGGTTTTGAGTACCTTGAGGGGTGTAGTTTTTAGAATGGTGTCACACTTGGGTATTTTCTATCATATAGACCCCTCAAAATGACTTCAAATGAGATGTGGTCCCTAAAAAAAATGGTGTTGTAAAAATGAGAAATTGCTGGTCAACTTTTCACCCTTATAACTCCCTAACAAAAAAAATTTTGGTTCCAAAATTGTGCTGATGTAAAGTAGACATGTGGGAAATGTTACTTATTAAGTATTTTGTGTGACATATCTCTGTGATTTAATTGCATAAAAATTCAAAGTTGGAAAATTGCGAAATTTTCATAATTTTCGCCAAATTTCCGTTTTTTTCACAAATAAACGCAGGTACTATCAAAGAATTTTTACCATTGTCGTGAAGTACAATATGTCACGAGAAAACAATGTCAGATTCACTGAGATCCGTTGAAGCGTTCCAGAGTTATAACCTCATAAAGGGACAGTGGTCAGAATTGTAAAAATTGGCCCGGTCATTAACGTGCAAACCATCCTTGGGCGTAAAGGGGTTAAACACCCTGCAGTAAATCAATAGCATAGTACATGAAAAAATATACGGTACTTAGTTAATATGTTTTTTGATTAAAAAAATGCAAAAGCCATCCCGCCTCATCACGGCAATCGTAATTGGGACAGTCCTAACTCTAATATTAAATACCTTACCGTTTGTCAAGTGACAAGTATGTAGATAAGGGCTGAGCCCAACTAGTGGACACACAGCCAAAGGAGATCACATTAATAATGCCCAGCTCAAAAGAAAGGCAGGCCACACCTTTATATGCAAATGATGCTAACAGACAGAAAATAAAACAAAGGTATAAACTGGGATATAAACTGGTGTGCATGTGGCATGTAAGCACACGTTTACACTAGCCACTAAAAAACAAAGTCAGAAACATATTGATTGAATGCCCTGCAATAAATAAGTAAATAGCATAGTGTATGTTTGCATAATGTGCATATACACTACGGTTCCAAAGTTTAGGGTCACCCACACAATTTTGTGTTTTCTATGAAAACTCATACTTTTATTAATCAAATGAGTTGCCAAATGAATTCAAAATCTAGTCCAGACATTGGCAAGTTCGAAAAAAAAAAAGATTTTTTATTTGAAATAACAATTTTCTCCTTTAAACTTTGCTTTCTTCAAAGAATGCTCCCTTTGCAGCAATTACAGCATTGCAGACCTTTGGCATTCTAGCAGTTAATTTGCTGAGGTAATCTGGAGACATTTCACCCTATGCTTCCAGAAGCCCCTCCCACAGGTTGGTTTGGCTTGATGGGCACTTTTGCGTTCCATATGGTCAAGCTGCTCCCACAACAGCTCAATGGGGTTGAGATCTGGTGACTGCGCTGGCCACTCCATTACAGATAGAATACCAGCTGCCTGCTTCTTCCCTAAATAGTTCTTGCATAATTTGGAGGTGTGCTTTGGGCCATTGTCCTGTTGTAGGATGAAATTTGCTCCAATCCAGCGCTGTCCACAGGGTATGGCATGGCGTTGCAAAATGGAGTGATAGCCTTCCTTATTCAAAATCCCTTTTACCTTGTACAAATCTCCCACTTTACCAGCACCAAAGCAACCCCAGACCATCACATTACCTCCACCATGCTTGACAGATGGCGTCAGGCACTCTTCCAGCATCTTTTCAGTTACGTCTCACAAATGTTCTTCTGTGTGATCCAAACACCTCAAACTTGTATTCGTCTGTCCACAACACTTTCAGCTGTCTGTCAGCCAGCTCAGAGAATGTCCGACTCCCACTATGGGGGGCAGCAAAATGCTGCTGGCTGTGACAGATGCAAATGCCCAACGTGCCCCCACTAGACACGCCCCAGGTATATGCTATATCTGAACACAGACCAAATAATGGAAACACCTAACGTTTTGCCATCATAATCTTCGACATATGGTAATGTTTTGTAGTTGATTATTTGTGTTATGTGATATGTGTATGTAAAGTAACTGTTTATTTTGCATAATTGTAAGAACATTGATGAGAACATGATACCAATGGCAGACCTCTCGGATTTTCAAAGAGGCCAAATTGTTGGTGCTCGTATGGCAGGCGCTAGTGTAACAGAAAGTGCCCGAATGCTTGGCATGTCAAGAAGTACTGTCTCCAAAGTAATGACTGTGTTTGAAAGAGAAGGATAAACATCCGCAGCAAAGCACAGGTCCGGCCGAAAGTCAAAGTTGACTGAGAGAGACCGTCAGACTCTAAAGCAAATTGTGAGAGAGGATCGCAAGACCACGGCTCTGAAAATCACTGCTGAGCTCAATGAACACCTACAGAACCCAGTTTCCACGAAAACTGTTCGTCGGGAGCTGCACAAATCTGGATTCCACGGAAGAGCTGCAAGTAGAAAACCGCTGCTCGCAATGACAAATGTTTCCAAGTGTTTAGAGTGGTGTAGAAACCTCCAGATTTGGTCCTTCGAGCAGTTGAAACATGTGATATTCTCAGACGAATCATCGTTTACCCTATTTCCGACCCCCGGTCGAGTGTACGTTTGGAGACAGCCAAAAGAAGCATTCCATCCAGACTGCCTTCTCCCAACCGTAAAACATGGTGGAGGTTCTGTGATGATCTGGGGTGCTATTTCGTGGAGATCCGCCGGCCCATGATATCCCTTCATGGAAGAATTAACAGCCGAGATTATTTAGGCATTTTGGGCGACCAAGTGCATCCAATGGTTCAAGCACTGTTCCCGGAGGGGAACGCCATCTTTCAGGATGATAATGCACCAAATCATACAGCTAGAATCGTTAAAGCATAGCACGAGGAACATTCTAATGAAGTTGAGCATCTCATCTGACCCCCACAATACCCAGACCTCAACGTTATTGAGCATTTATGGTCGATTTTTGAGATTAAAGTTAGACGTCGATTTCCGCCACCATCGTTGCTCAAAGAACTGGAGGGTGTTATATATATATATATATATATATATATATATATATATATATATATATATATATATATATATATATATATATATATATATCTTTATTTTTATTTTTATATAGCGCTAACATATTCCGCAGCGCTTTACAGTTTGCACACGTTATCATCGCTGTCCCCATTGAGGCTCACAATCTAAATTCCCTATCAGTATGTCTTTGGAATGTGGGAGGAAACCGGAGTACCCGGAGGAAACCCACGCAAACACGGAGAGAACATACAAACTCTTTGCAGATGTTCTCCTGGGTGGGATTGGAACCCAGGACCCCAGCGCTGCAAGGCTGCAAGATATATATCTATATCTATATAGATATATATATATATATATATATATATATCTTGTGATATGTCAGTATCTCTTAACCTCTTGCCACTACACATTGAGAACTCCTAAGAATTTTGCTTCCAGGGCAACTGCTCTTGTGATCCCCACCCCCACCCCTCACAGGAAAGTATTGTCATAAGGACACTGCAGCAGATCTACTATTTTACATGCGGCATAGAAGAAAAGATGGATTGTTTAGCCTGAATGGGGTGTGAGCACGTATAGCATAAAAGGATGCAGGACAAATTAAAATACTAAAAAAATATATTCTTTTACTACATCATGACATTATAGAGTACAAATACGTTATGAAAATAGGGGGTAGGTTTGGAAGGGCACCTGGGAACAGCACCTGAACTTGCCCTGCTCAGTCACAATACACCTAGTAAACCTTCCTCAGCATATGTATAGATAGGTATAGAGAGGTAGCCATGCCTCAAAAAAGAAAGATGAAAGTCAGCAGTTAAAAATAGTATTAGGACAGTGGAAATGCCGGTTATGGAGTGGATCACAAAAGAAGTTGATCTATACACTAAATACACCACCAACAAAAATAATACACAGGAGTTATTAATATTATGTCATTAAAATAGCAGCCATAGACCTACTATGGAATTACTAGGCGTAGAGAAGAAATTCATGATGAGAAAGTAAATATGCAGGGGACCAGGGGCCACTGCTCCCGATGCGCGATTTCTATAGGGGTGTAGCTTAATTTTAGTGCAAGATGTTGGTCTAGAAGTAAGTTAACCAATGTGTGGTATAAAGTTAGGCAAACATGTCTAAAGATTCACCAAATTTATCATTGTGCATGAAATGTGATATATGATATGACTGTGATATAATTTGGATACAAACTTCCTCTTTAGAAAAGAAGAGAACTTGAAATCTAGTGCCACCTATTGGAAGTAGCAATCCTTATGTCCATATTAACTTTTAGGAATGCTACTTACAAAAGATGGCTCTGGAGTTCAAGTCTTCTCTCCCTCTGGAAAGGAACTTTGCATATGTAATTTCCCAGAGGAGAATTACATGGCCTATAAGTCTCCTTACATTGGCATGTCACTCTCCACAACGAGAAGACCAAATGGTGATCAGCACTCCACTATGGATTGTGGTGCATATGGAAATGAATAGGATAAGAACAAAGAACTTCTGACACTCACATATGTCAAAGATCTTGATTCTTTTATTCAGAACCTGAACACGTTTCAACTCCTCCGGAGCTTTCAACAGCAGAGGAGCCGAAACGTGTTCAATCCTATACAGAAGAATCAAGATCTATGACATATATTTGAGTGCTGGGAGTTCTTCATTCTCCACAAGGAGAGACTTGCCCCTGAGACTTCATACAGTGTAGTTTGATTTTACACTACTTACATATAAGACAAGACTAGTACATTTGCCCCATTGATTTAGTGCTATTCACTAAAGTCTCACCAAATGTATGTAGTCATTTCCACGAAATTCTTGCAAAATGCTGATTGAGGGTGTTCTCTTGTAGATATCAGATTCTTGGGCTGCTCAGAGTTTCTTCATTTGACCTTACATTCAGTCTCATTAGTTCAGAATGGCTTCTGTTCTGCAGAGGAAAATACTGGCAATCACATATATAAATCTGTACATCTTATACAACAGAAATGCATTAGCCATGTTGGTGTCAGTAGCTTTGTCTAGAATATAACACCATTTGCTAAGTCGAAGAATTAGCATGAAATGCAGCTGTGAGAATATCAGTTAAATCAATAGGACAGCTGCTTTTTCTGTTCTGATCTTACTAGCATGATGTAGGAAACATTTTAACATTTACAAGATGTTAATGTTTTTTTGTGCCAGAAAAATACTGATGCAGCTGTATAGAGAAGGTTTAGTCAAATTTCAGTCTTGAAACCTTAGAAAACTACCAGGCATAGTGAGAAAGAAGTTACAAGTAAAGAAGAATAGTATCAAGCCGTATTAATGACTGTCAACATGTATGGGATTGAAGACAATAGAGACCATATGTATATCTACTGTACAGGTCCATACATAACTCTTCTGTTTATGACTCCTCTCCCTCTACTTAAACTTAAGGGGGTTGTCCAGTGAAAATTATAATTGCCTGTGATTTGATTTTTCCGAAAGCCATAATAGAACCCGTGAGAGAGGGCTCCACCGTCCCACTTCCTCCTTCAGTGGTTTCTTGAGTAGTCAAGTAGAAGCCGTCCAAATATATCATTATCATCGTCAATATTTATATACACACTCAACTTTACTCTTCACATCATGTGAAAAGAAAAAAAAGGAGACCAAAAACCTCAACCAACTACTAGCCAGAAAGAGGGATTACGAAAGGGTGCAGCACCCATTAGAGAATTACAGAGGAACACAATCTGATAGGGAGGAAACACCACTCCTAAGGTTTTACACCTGATGGAAAGATCTGAACATTAATCCAGCCTAATGGGTAGTGTTTAATAAATAATGAAAGTTCTAGAGATTATTTAATCAAGACAATAACCCTTTTGATTAGGAACTTCCACGATAAAGTCCCGACAATCTCACTGGAGGCACATAACTTGATAACACATAATTAGTGTAACAAGAACTCTTCTTTCATTTGAGGAGAGGAATTATATTCATACACCTTCATTATCTATATGCTTGATTATCATCTGGGATTGGGAATAAACAGAAGGAGAGTAGGACAATTGTCAACAACAGAGAATCCTGGAAGCCATTACCCCAAAGAGGCCAGGTCTGGTCAAACAGAAAACACCTGACATCAAAAACTGTAGTAAAAAGAGGATTTACAGTGGGGCAAAAAAGTATTTAGTCAGTCAGCAATAGTGCAAGTTCCACCACTTAAAAAGATGAGAGGCGTCTGTAATTTACATCATAGGTAGAACTCAACTATGGGAGACAAACTGAGAAAAAAAAATCCAAAAAATCACATTGTCTGTTTTTTTAACATTTTATTTGCATATTATGGTGGAAAATAAGTATTTGGTCAGAACCAAAATTTCATCTCAATACTTTGTAATATATCCTTTGTTGGCAATGACAGAGGTCAAACGTTTTCTGTAAGTCTTCACAAGGTTGCCACACACTGTTGTTGGTATGTTGGCCCATTCCTCCATGCAGATCTCCTCTAGAGCAGTGATGTTTTTGGCTTTTCGCTTGGCAACACGGACTTTCAACTCCCTCCAAAGGTTTTCTATAGGGTTGAGATCTGGAGACTGGCTAGGCCACTCCAGGACCTTGAAATGCCACTCCTTCGTTGCCCTGGCGGTGTGCTTTGGATCATTGTCATGTTGAAAGACCCAGCCACGTTTCATCTTCAATGCCCTTGCTGATGGAAGGAGGTTTGCACTCAAAATCTCACGATACATGGCCCCATTCATTCTTTCATGTACCCGGATCAGTCGTCCTGGCCCCTTTGCAGAGAAACAGCCCCAAAGCATGATGTTTCCACCACCATGCTTTACAGTAGGTATGGTGTTTGATGGATGCAACTCAGTATTCTTTTTCCTCCAAACACGACAAGTTGTGTTTCTACCAAAGAGTTCCAGTTTGGTTTCATCAGACCATAGGATATTCTCCCAAAACTCCTCTGGATCATCCAAATGCTCTCTAGCAAACTTCAGACGGGCCCGGACATTTACTGGCTTAAGCAGTGGGACACGTCTGGCACTGCAGGATCTGAGTCCATGGTGGGGTAGTGTGTTACTTATGGTAGGCCTTGTTACATTGGTCCCAGCTCTCTGCAGTTCATTCACTAGGTTCCCCCGCGTGGTTCTGGGATTTTTGCTCACCGTTCTTGTGATCATTCTGACCCCACGGGGTGGGATTTTGCGTGGAGCCCCAGATCGAGGGAGATTATCAGTGGTCTTGTATGTCTTCCATTTTCTAATTATTGCTCCCACTGTTGATTTCTTCACTCCAAGCTGGTTGGCTATTGCAGATTCAGTCTTCCCAGCCTGGTGCAGGGCTACAATTTTGTTTCTGGTGTCCTTTGACAGCTCTTTGGTCTTCACTATAGTGGAGTTTGGAGTCAGACTGTTTGAGGGTGTGCACAGGTGTCTTTTTATACTGATAACAAGTTTAAACAGGTGCCATTACTACAGGTAATGAGTGGAGGAAAGAGGAGACTCTTAAAGAAGAAGTTACAGGTCTGTGAGAGCCAGAAATCTTGATTGTTTGTTTCTGACCAAATACTTATTTTCCACCATAATATGCAAAAAAAATGATAAAAAAACAGACAATGTGAATTTCTGGATTTTTTTTTCATAGTTTGTCTCCCATAGTTGAGGTCTACCTATGATGTAAATTACAGACGCCTCTCATCTTTTTAAGTGGTGGAACTTGCACTATTGCTGACTGACTAAATACTTTTTTGCCCCACTGTATTTAGATATTATGTACTTCTTAAATGAAATAACCATCACTAGAGTACCCAAGAACAGGTACTAAAAATAAGTAGGGTGATGGAAGCACAAGTCAAGTGATCCAAGGAAATATGGTAAGGCTATAAAGCACCAGAGTAGGGTTTCGACAAGAGACATCAGGGCCAATTGCACCTGTTTTCAAATTAAAGGGAACTGTCACCCTCCCTCCCCCCAGGCGTTTGTAACTAAAAGAGCCACCTTGCGCAGCAGTAGTGCTGCATTCTGACAAGGTGGCTCTTTTAGTTCGGGTCCCTGGCACTGCTGAAAGAATCGCTTTTGAAATTTGTCCCTCATACCGTGAAATCGCCAGGGGGGCAGGTCTTTCCCCCCTAATCCAGACGCCTCACAGCCGTCGATCATGGCCTCTGCACGCCAGGCGCCGCCTCCTCTTCCTTCATTAGCGTCCCCGGCACCTGAGCAGTTTTTTTGTTTTCGGGCATACGCAGTTGCGCACTAATGAAGGAAGAGGAGACGGTGCCCGGTGCGCGGAAGCCATGATTGACGGCGGTGGAGAGTCTGGATTAGGGGGGAAAGACCTGCCCCCGTGGCGATTTCACAAGTATGAGGGACAAATTTAAAAAGCGATTCTTTCAGAAGTGCCAGGGACTCGAAATAAAAGAGCCACCTTGTCAGAATGCAGCATTACTGCTGCACAAGGTGGCTCTTTTAGTTTGAAACACCTGGGGGGGGGGGGGGGCGAGGTGACAGGTTCCCTTTAGCTATAATCGGCCCGATTGTCTATTTATGGTTAACATAATTACGCTTAAATAAGGCCCTATAAGGTCAAGATCATAACTTTAGAGAAAAAATAATCTTGTGTCAATAACAGTTGAACATATTCTGATGCTTAGCAAAGTACAAATTAGATTTAACAAGAACTCCTTGTGGGTTTGAAATATCCACTCAAATTCCATGCCATCAAGTGTAGCTTGAACACGCAGGTATGCCAAATTGGTTTTAGTGACCGAAGAGAACAGTACTTGTGAAAGTACCCACGGATTTTTACCTTAAATTTCACTCCCTGCTAAACTATAAATGAACAAAGGGGTGTATGTAAAAAAGATCTTAACTATTCTGCATGTTTCTCTATTTGGTGAGACCTATTAGGTCACAACCTTAAGCTCACAGAAAAATAAAATGGGGCTTTACAGCCAAAAAGACCCCACAGTAGGTAAATAATTACATTTAGTAGATATTCTGGTCACTGCTTCCCAGATTTGTTGTACAAAACATCTCACACAACCAGAGCGAGCAAAACTGGTCTAAGCTCTACAATATAAAGTACAGTTTCATTCATACACTCTTGTAAAGAAATATTACTTATAATGGCATTAACTCTCCAAACTGAAATGGCTGCTTACAACGGAGAACAGCCATGGAGATTGGTAGATAGAAATTAAATGCATGACAGATTAGTATTCTGGCAAAGAGACTGAGAAAGAGCCTTTAAGAATGAAATGGACTCCAAGATCTGTCCTTTAGCTTTATTTATAGTCCACACGCCGTTAAACGAATCCTCTCCCCCTATATTCCAAGCCCTAATCTACACTTGGAGAAACCTCATTAAACCTACTCCTTAACAGGTCTGAACAAATTAAAAAATTACCGCTATCACTACTTGCTTCAGTATATAATTTTCCTTTATCTGAAATATGGTTCAAGTCAGGAAAAAAAAATATTGCGAACATCTATAATGGTGAAAAATGTCTCTCTTTTAGTGAAATTAATTCCTCCGAACTGGTACTATTCACTGTAGTTAGGGACAATATAATAAAACTTCTCAATGGCAAGGCAATGAATATCGAAATTTTTTCACTGCTTTTAAAGGGACACTGTCACCTGGATTTGGAGGGAACAATCTTCAGCCATGGAGGCAGGGTTTTTGGGTGTTTGATTCACCCTTTCCTTACCCGCTGGCTGCATGCTGGCTGCAATATTGGATTGAAGTTCATTCTCTGTCCTCCATAGTACACGCCTGTGCAAGGTAAGATTGCACCTTGTGCAGGCATGTACTACGGAGGACAGAGAATGAACTTCAATCCCATATTGCAGCCAGCATGCAGCCGGCGGGTAAGGAAAGGGTGAATCAAAAACCCCAAAACCCCGCCTCCATGGCTGAAGATTGTTCCCTCCAAATTCAGGTGACAGTGTCCCTTTAAGTAACATAATAAAAATGCATGGAGTTTAAAAAACCTTCATAGCTATTTCAACAAGGATGTCATTACTATTAAAAATGTCTACATGAAAAGGTGGGAGTCTGACCTTAACATCTCTCTTCAGATTGAACAATGGGATAGCGCTATCAGAAGTACTTATGCGTCTAATATCTCAGTGATCCTTCATGAGTCATCAAGATATTGTCAAGGTGGTACTATACCCCCATTAGGCTATCACACATAAGCCAGGAACATTCATCGCTGTGCTGGAGGAATTGCGGGCCACAGGGTTATTTGTATCATATATTTTGGGGTTGCCCTAAAGAGAAAACCCTCTGGTCACATGTATCACAACACATCAATTCCTTTACCAACAATAGCTTCTTCATTACTCCATAGAGAGCACTTCTTTCGATTGACATGGATGATGTAGACCTTCAATAAAATACATAATACACATTTTTTTTTAGTAGTAAAGAACGCCCTAGCTCATTGGTGGAAGAAAAATGAAGTTCAGAAATGTATAGATATATTATATAAAATCCATCAACAAAGTACCTTATAATGGAGATCCGCTATCAATAGCAACAACGGTATAAATAAATATTCTAGGAAAAGGAAGATCTGGAACTCAAAATTCCAAAACCAATGAACTATCTTTAAGACATATGGGAACAATCTGAGATCATTATGCCTACATCCCATTTCTTTTTGATTCCTTTCCATATTCAAGTATTATACAAGTTTAAAGTATGTTGTAATGTTTAAACCTTTGTTACATTGTTAATCGGAGAATTTTATTTGAGTTCTCTAATTTTTACCATTCCCTCTCCCCTTCCCATTGTTAACCCTTCCCTCCCCCCTTTTTCCCTTCCCCTCCCTTTTTATTCCTGTTCCTTTTAAAAAAAAATTAAAATCTAATAAAAATATTTAAAAAGAATGAAAAGGGACTGATAGGAACAGCAACATTAGCCTATTCCTTCACAAGAGGAAGCAACTGCGGGAGTGAGAGATACATCATATACTTCTGGTTAAAGCTCAGATGGTCTTAATCCAAGGGTTTCAAAACCCTATACCCTCAACAATGTAACTTATCAATCCTTCACCCTGTTCTTCTGGCTATCAGAATAGTCTATTCATTTTCACTAGAGAAGGTATTCATCCTTCGCTAATAGAGTTTGACAGGAAGAAGATATTATAATCAATTCACTGATTCTTCTGCTTATTAGACTAAATGCAGACTTGCAATCTTATTGCTCCAAAAAGGAACATTGATTGGACCTTTAATGATCTCATCAGACTTAGGTTGGGTTCACATAGCATTTGCCAGAACATTCAGTGGACTAAGGCTAAGACCTTTGCACTAAGACTGTCAAAGGTCGACATTATGACGACCTTTGACAGTCTTAGTGTAGGAATGAATGTGTCACATGGATTTATGTCTTTTTACATCAACTAAGGAACTTAGACTATGAGGGGTCATCACAAAAGAACCAGACCCCAATCAGAGGACAATAAAACATTCCTTATCTAAGAACTGGTCCAATATTTATGGACATACCGTATATACTTGAGTATAAGCCGACCCGAGTATAAGCCGACCCCCCTAATTTTGCCACAAAAAACTGGGAAAACTTATTGACTCGAGTATAAGCCTTGGGTGGAAATGCAGCATTTACCGGTGAATTTCAAAAATAAAAATAGATCATTCTTGCCCCATAGCTATGCCATATAGTGCTCTGCACCGTTCATTTTTGTCCCATAGCTTTGCCATATAGTGCTCTGCACCGTTCATATTTCCCCATAGCTGTGCCATATAGTGCTCTGCACCATTCATATTTCCCCATAGCTCTGCCATATAGTGCTCTGCACCGTTCATATTTCCCCATAGATGCTCCACATATATCTGTGCCATTGCTGCTGCTGCAGCAATAAAAAAAAAAAAAAAAGCCATACTCACCTTTCTTGCTTGCAGCTCCCAGCGTCCGGTCCCGGCTTCTCTCCGCTCTGACTGATCAGGCAGAGGGCGCCGCGCACACTATATGCGTCATCGCGCCCTATGACCTGCACAGTCAGTGCAGATAGACGCCGGGAAGATGGAGCGGCGCCCGGCGGCCGGAACGTGGACAGGTAAATATGCGATACTTACCTGGTCCCGGCGTCCGGCTCCTTCAACCGTACAGCTGGTCTTTGGTGCCGCAGCTTCTTCCTCTATCAGCGGTCACCAGCACCGCTGATTAGAGAAATGAATAGGCGGCTCCACCCCTATGGGAGGTGGAGCCGCTTATTCATTTCTCTAATGAGCGGTCCCACGTGACCGCTGAACAGGGGAAGAGCTGCAGCACCGAAGACCGTGGGACTGCAGGGGGAGCGTCAGGATCGCTGGAAGCAGGTAAGTATGCCTCAGCGCCCTCACCCGCCGACCCTGCCACCCACCTTGACTCGAGTATAAGCCGAGAGGGGCACTTTCAGCCCAAAAATTTGGGCTGAAAATCTCGGCTTATACTCGAGTATATACGGTAACTGTTTATCACTCATGGTAATTCTGCTTCATGTCACCTGTCTTATCCATCGTTTTTATTTTTTTTCTGTGCTATGTTGTGCATAAATATGTGATTCTTCAGAATTTCTTTTAGTCTTTGCCTGATGAAGAGACCTGTGTAGTCTCGAAAGCTTGCAATTTGTTACCATCTTTTCAGTTAGCCATTAAAAGGTATCAACCACTGAGGACTCTCAATTCTAAATCTTGGGTCCTACATTTTCTATGCATAGACTATAACGCATTCAAATACCCAATACATAGGTGTTCTAATCCATTATAAAAATAAAAAAAACAATAGTCAGTGTACCATGACCATGTAATCATTTGACAAACAAGTCTGTGTTGCATGTGTGTGCTGTCCATTCACATCATAGATCCATTCATTGTCATGTGAGTTTGGTCTGCAAATTGGACAAAAGTTCCTTTAAAAAAACAGATAGCACACATACATGAAACATAGAAGTGTGAATGAGCCCTTAATTTTCAGTGTTTCATTTTATAGAAATTCTGCCATCAATCAAAAGATCTTGAAGTGCTGGATATTTCTCATTGTTTGCAAGTAACAAACAACACAGTAAAAACTATTGCATTTTGCTGTAAGATGCTCACATCCATCAATATTGCCGGATGTCCAAAGGTAAGCTATAGGAGTATAACATGAAAAGTGAGACAAGCATACCATTCTAATTTAGTTCTTAAATATCAGGGTTAAAATGTGTAGAGTTATATTTCTTTTGGATTAATTTGCAGCTATTATTTATTTCTGGAAATAAGACGATATGTATAACCAAAAAGGAAAATCTCTCTTTGAAAAAGATTTGAAAAGGAACCATAAGTAATATAGTCTGGAACGTATAACCCATGAATAAAGAATAGAGATAATCAGACACAAGGATCTTTTTCAAATAGAGATTTTACTTTTTGGTTATATGTTTTGACTTAGGGGCATGCTCTACTTAGCCGAGTGGATATCTTTGTATAAGACAATACGTGCCTCAGGAAAATGTAAACTATTGTACCTTAATTATACTGATAACTGCATAAAATATTTTGTTCATTTTCTCCTCTACAATCTTATAGTACTCTCTTTGAGCTCCAGTTGTATGTCGTTTTTCATGGCTCCTTTCATGACTCATCGTCTCACTGTATATTCCAGCACCTTGTTGATACGGGGTGTACACTGACAGGTTGGGGCCCCTGTGCAAGAAATGTGTCTGGGCCTCCTTCCTTTTATGGTAACAATATATAGCCAAACACACATCTACTATATAAAGCTGAATGTGTGTATGTGTGTGTGTGTGTATGTCCGGGATTGGCATCTGCACCGTCGCAGCTACAGCCACAAAATTTTGCACAGTCACACGTCTGGACCCCGAGAGCGTCATAGGCTATAATGTGAGGCGAAATTTTAACCCTGCGCGTTCCAATTCACCAAACAATTTTGCCCCTATCTACATAATGGGGAAAAAAGTGAAAGGAAAAGTGTTGGAGGCGTCGCAGCTACAGAAACAAAATTTTGCACAGTCACACGTCTAGACCCTGAGAGCGTCATAGGCTATGTTGTGAGGTGAAATTT
Source organism: Ranitomeya imitator (assembly GCF_032444005.1). Classification (NCBI taxonomy): domain Eukaryota; kingdom Metazoa; phylum Chordata; class Amphibia; order Anura; family Dendrobatidae; genus Ranitomeya; species Ranitomeya imitator. The sequence continues at coordinate 363,019,548 of NC_091285.1, forward strand.
TAACCCCGCGCTTTCCAATTCACCAAACAATTTTGCCCCTTTCTACATAATGGGGAAAAAGTGAAATGAAAAGTGTTGGAGGCGTCGCAGCTACAGAAACAAAATTTTGCACAGTCACACGTCTGGACCCTGAGAGCGTCATAGGCTATGTTGTGAGGTGAAATTTTAACCCCGCGCGTTCCAATTCACCAAACAATTTTGCCCCTATCTACATAATGGGGAAAAAAGTGAAAGGAAAAGCGTTGGAGGCGTCGCAGCTACAGAAACAAAATTTTGCACAGTCACACGTCTGGACTCTGAGAGCGTCATAGGCTACGTTGTGAGGTGAAATTTTAACCCCGCGCTTTCCAATTCACCAAACAATTTTGCCCCTATCTACATAATGGGGAAAAAGTGAAATGAAAAGTGTTGGAGGCGTCGCAGCTACAGCCACAAAATTTTGCACAGTCACACGTCTGGACCCTGAGAGCGTCATAGGCTATGTTGTGAGGTGAAATTTTAACCCCGCGCTTTCCAATTCACCAAACTATTTTTTCCCTATCTACATAATGGGGAAAAGTGAAAGGAAAAGTGTTGGAGGCAAATTGACAGCTGCCAGATGTGAACAAGTGGGACTTAAAGAATGAGAGCGATGGCGCCAAAGAGTATATACCGATCAGTTGCTAAGGTGGGGCCCCGACATGAGATACTCACCACACATGGGGATATGAACACACACACAAAATGCGCCACACACTACCACGTGCTTGAACACATATACCACCCTCAGCACACATTTCACCACACATACACCAACCTCGCCACATAAAAGTCGAAACATAAAAGTCGCTGCTCAAAACTCACCACGCGCAAAACTCGCCACATGCAAAAACTAGGCTCACGCAAAACTCGCCACAAGTGCAAAACTCACCTCATGGAAAACTTGCCACACGCAAAACTTGCACACGCGGAAAAATTGCCACATGCACAAAATTTGCAACACATGCAAAAGTTGCCTCACACAAAACTTGCACATACTCAAAAGGCACCAGACATAAAACTCACCACGCGCAAAACTCGCCATGCGCAAAACTTGCTGCACACAACTTGCTACACTAACCTGTCACATGCAACTCGACACACAAAAAGTTGCTACACGCATGTTGCCACACAAAACTCATCTCACAAAACTCGCTACATGCATGTCGCCACACACAACTCAACACACACAACTTGACAGACGAAACTCGCCCTAAAACACACACAAGTCTGGTATTAGCCTTCAAAAATAAAAATCTGATTAATAAGCAGACAAACTACAAGAGCAACAAATGTACCATATAGGAAATACAGCAGCTGTCAGTCACATGACCTCTCTATTATGTGTATGTGTGAGCTAATATATACTGCCAGGGGGATGGCTTCCTGTTGGCTGGGGATTTATCAGGCTGCCAATTTATCTTACAAATACTGAGGTAAAAATACTGAGCAAATAACGTGTTAACGAGGTCTAATACAGGAGATCACACAGGTATATACTATATACAGGGGAGATGACACACAGATATATACTATATACAGGAGGAGATGACATACAGGTATATACTATATACAGGAGGAGATGACACAGAGGTATATACTATATACAGGAGCAGATTACCTACAGGTATATACTACATACAGGAGGAGATGACATACAGGTATGTTGTGAATTCTGTGGCTGAGTTCACTTCTGTGGTCACAAGTGGTATTGCAGTCTCTGGGCTTCCTCCCTCAGGTGTTTTGGTGAGCTCGTTGGCTGCCTTGCTATTTAGCTCCACCTGAGTCTGTCTTCCTTGCTCCTTGTCAATGTTCCAGTGTTGGATCTGAGCTACTGCATCTTTCCTTGGGCCTGCTGCTCTGCTAGATAAGTGCTTCTAGTTTGTTTTCTGTTTTTTCTGTCCAGCTTGCTATTAACTTTTGCTGGAAGCTCTGAGAAGCAAAGGGGTGCACCGCCGTGCTGTTAGTTCGGCACGGTGGGTCTTTTTGCCCCTTTGCGTGGTTTTCGTTTTAGGGTTTTTTGTAGACTGCATAGTTCTCTTTGCTATCCTCGCTCTGTCTAGAATATCGGGCCTCACTTTGCTGAATCTATTTCATTCCTACGTTTGTCTTTTCATCTTGCTAACAGTCATTATATGTGGGGGGCTGCCTATTCCTTTGGGGTATTTCTCTGAGGTAAGTCAGGCTTGTATTTCTATCTTCAGGCTAGTCAGCTCCTCAGGCAGTGCCGAGTTGCATAGGTAGTGATAGGCGCAATCCACTGCTGCTTATAGTTGTGTGAGGATAGATCAGGTACTGCAGTCTACAGAGATTCCACGTCTCAGAGCTCGTCCTATTGTTTTTGGTTATTGCCAGATCTCTGTATGTGCGCTGATTACTGCACGCTGTGTTGCCTGATTGCCAGCCATAACAGTACAAGGAGCCACACCAATGATTCCCAATAGAGGGAAAAAAGAAATCCTGACATCATTTTTTTTTCTTAGCTCTGTCTTCAGTCTTTTTTTTCCCCTAGACATTAGAGTGCTTCAGGACACAGCTGTGGACATGGATATTCAGGCTCTGTGCTCCTCAATGGATAATCTCGTTGTAAATGTACAAAAGATTCAAGATACTATTGATCAGAAATCGATGCTAGAACCAAGAATTCCGATTCCTGATTTGTTTTTTGGTGACAGAACTAAGTTCCTGAGCTTCAGAAATAATTGTAAGCTATTTTTGGCCTTGAAACCTCATTCTTCTGGTAATCCTATTCAACAGGTTTTGATTATTATTTCTTTTTTGCGCGGCGACCCACAGGACTGGGCGTTTTCTCTTGCACCAGGAGATTCTGCATTGAGTAATGTTGATGCATTTTTCCAGGCGCTGGGATTGCTTTACGATGAGCCTAATTCAGTGGATCAGGCTGAGAAAAATCTGCTGGCTTTATGCCAGGGTCAGGATGATGTAGAAGTATATTGTCAGAAATTTAGGAAGTGGTCAGTACTCACTCTGTGGAATGAATCTGCACTAGCGGCTTTGTTCAGAAAGGGTCTCTCTGAAGCTCTTAAGGATGTAATGGTGGGATTTCCTATGCCTGCTGGTTTGAATGAGTCTATGTCCTTGGCCATTCAGATCGGTCGTCGCTTGCGCGAGCGTAAATCTGTGCACCATCTGGCGGTATTGTCTGAGAGTAAACCTGAGCCTATGCAGTGCGACAGGACTATGACTAAAGTAGAACGGCAAGAACACAGACGTCTGAACAGACTGTGTTTCTATTGTGGTGATTCTACTCATGCTATTTCTAATTGTCCTAAACGCACTAGGCGGTTCAATAGCTCTGCCGTTATTGGTACTGTACAGTCCAAATTCCTTTTGTCCATTACCTTAATGTGCTCTTTGTCATCGTATTCTGTCATGGCGTTTGTGGATTCAGGCGCTGCCCTGAATCTGATGGATTTGGATTATGCTAAACGTTGTGGATTTTTCTTGGAGCCTTTGCGGTGTCCTATTCCGTTGAGAGGAATTGATGCTACACCTTTGGCCAAGAATAAGCCTCAGTACTGGGCCCAGCTGACCATGTGCATGGCTCCTGCACATCAGGAAGTTATTCGCTTTCTGGTACTGCATAATTTGCATGATGTGGTCGTGTTGGGGTTGCCATGGCTACAAACCCATAATCCAGTATTGGATTGGAACTCTATGTCGGTAACCAGCTGGGGTTGTCAGGGAGTACATGGTGATGTTCCATTTTTGTCTATTTCGTCATCCATTCCTTCTGACATCCCAGAGTTCTTGTCGGACTTTCAGGATGTATTTGAAGAGTCCAAGTCTGATGCCCTACCTCCGCATAGGAATTGTGATTGTGCTATCGATTTGATTCCTGGTAGTAAATTCCCTAAGGGTCGTTTATTTAATTTGTCCGTACCTGAACACACCGCTATGCGCAGTTATGTGAAGGAGTCCCTGGAGAAGGGACATATTCGCCCATCGTCGTCACCATTGGGAGCAGGGTTCTTTTTTGTAGCCAAGAAGGATGGTTCGCTAAGACCGTGTATTGATTACCGCCTTCTTAATAAGATCACTGTTAAGTTTCAGTATCCCTTGCCATTGATTTCTGACTTGTTTGCTCGGATTAAGGGGGCTAGTTGGTTTACTAAGATTGATCTTCGTGGTGCGTATAATCTGGTGAGAATCAGGCAGGGAGATGAATGGAAAACGGCATTTAATACGCCCGAGGGTCATTTTGAGTATCTGGTGATGCCGTTCGGACTTGCCAATGCTCCATCTGTTTTTCAGTCTTTTATGCATGACATTTTCCGTGAGTATCTGGATAAATTCTTGATTGTTTACTTGGATGACATTTTGATCTTCTCAGATGATTGGGAGTCTCATGTGAAGCAAGTCAGAATGGTTTTCCAGGTACTGCGTGCTAATTCCTTGTTCGTGAAGGGATCAAAGTGTCTCTTCGGTGTGCAGAAAGTTTCATTTTTGGGGTTCATCTTTTCCCCTTCTACTATCGAGATGGATCCGGTTAAGGTTCAGGCCATCCAGGATTGGACTCAGCCGACATCTCTAAAAAGTCTGCAGAAATTCCTGGGCTTTGCTAATTTTTATCGTCGCTTCATCTGTAATTTTTCTAGCATTGCCAGACCATTGACCAATTTGACCAAGAAGGGTGCTGATTTGGTTAATTGGTCTTCTGCTGCCGTGGAAGCTTTTCAGGAGTTGAAGCGTCGTTTTTGCTGTGCCCCTGTGTTGTGTCAACCTGATGTTTCTCTTCCGTTCCAGGTCGAGGTTGATGCTTCTGAGATTGGTGCAGGGGCGGTTTTGTCACAGAGAGGTTCTGGTTGCTCAGTGTTCAAACCATGTGCTTTCTTTTCCAGGAAATTTTCTGCTGCTGAGCGTAATTATGATGTGGGCAACCGAGAGTTGCTGGCCATGAAGTGGGCATTCGAGGAGTGGCGTCATTGGCTTGAGGGTGCTAAGCATCGCGTGGTGGTTTTGACTGATCATAAGAACCTTACTTATCTTGAGTCTGCCAAGCGCTTGAATCCTAGACAGGCCCGTTGGTCGTTATTTTTTGCTCGTTTTGATTTTGTGATTTCATACCTTCCGGGCTCTAAAAATGTGAAGGCGGATGCTCTGTCTAGGAGTTTTGTGCCCGACTCTCCGGGGTTATCTGAGCCGGCGAGTATCCTCAAGGAAGGAGTCATTGTGTCTGCCATCTCCCCTGATTTGCGGAGAGTGTTGCAGAAATTTCAGGCTAATAAACCTGATCGTTGTCCGGCCGAGAAACTGTTCGTCCCTGATAGGTGGACTAGTAAAGTTATCTCTGAACTTCATTGTTCGGTGCTGGCCGGTCATCCAGGAATCTTTGGTACCAGGGAGTTGGTTGCTAGATCCTTCTGGTGGCCATCTCTGTCACGGGATGTGCGTGCTTTTGTGCAGTCCTGTGGAATTTGTGCTAGGGCTAAGCCCTGCTGTTCACGTGCCAGTGGGTTGCTTTTGCCCTTGCCGGTCCCGAAGAGGCCTTGGACACATATTTCGATGGATTTCATTTCTGACCTTCCCGTTTCTCAAAAGATGTCGGTCATTTGGGTGGTCTGTGATCGCTTTTCTAAAATGGTCCATCTGGTGCCCTTGGTTAAATTGCCTTCCTCCTCTGATTTGGTGCCTTTGTTCTTCCAGCATGTGGTTCGTTTACATGGCATTCCTGAGAATATTGTTTCTGACAGAGGTTCCCAGTTAGTCTCGAGGTTCTGGCGAGCCTTTTGTGGTAGGATGGGCATTGACCTATCTTTTTCCTCGGCCTTCCATCCTCAGACTAATGGCCAGACCGAATGAACCAATCAGATCTTGGAAACATATCTGAGATGTTTTGTTTCCGCTGACCAGGATGATTGGGTGTCATTTTTGCCGTTGGCTGAGTTCGCCCTTAATAATCGGGCCAGCTCGGCTACCTTGGTCTCTCCATTTTTCTGCAATTCTGGGTTCCATCCTCGTTTCTCTTCAGGACAGGTTGAGTCTTCGGACTGTCCTGGTGTGGATTCTGTGGTGGACAGGTTGCAGCAGATCTGGACTCAGGTAGTGGACAATTTGACCTTGTCCCAGGAGAAGGCTCAGCTTTTCGCTAATCGCAGACGCCGTGTGGGACCCCGACTTCGTGTTGGGGATCTGGTTTGGTTATCTTCTCGTCATATTCCTATGAAGGTTTCCTCTCCTAAATTTAAACCTCGTTTTATTGGTCCGTATAGGATTTCTGAGATTCTCAATCCGGTGTCTTTTCGTCTGATCCTCCCAGACTCCTTTTCCATACATAATGTATTCCATAGGTCGTTGTTGAGGAGATACGTGGCACCTATGGTTCCATCTGTGGAGCCTCCTGCCCCTGTTTTGGTGGAGGGGGAATTGGAGTATATTGTGGAGAAGATTTTGGATTCTCGTGTCTCTAGACGGAAACTCCAGTATCTGGTCAAATGGAAGGGTTATGCTCAGGAAGATAATTCCTGGGTTTTTGCCTCTGATGTCCATGCCCCAGATCTTGTTCGTGCCTTTCATGTGGCTCATCCTGGTCGGCCTGGGGGTTCTGGTGAGGGTTCGGTGACCCCTCCTCAAGGGGGGGGTACTGTTGTGAATTCTGTGGCTGAGTTCACTTCTGTGGTCACAAGTGGTATTGCAGTCTCTGGGCTTCCTCCCTCAGGTGTTTTGGTGAGCTCGTTGGCTGCCTTGCTATTTAGCTCCACCTGAGTCTGTCTTCCTTGCTCCTTGTCAATGTTCCAGTGTTGGATCTGAGCTACTGCATCTTTCCTTGGGCCTGCTGCTCTGCTAGATAAGTGCTTCTAGTTTGTTTTCTGTTTTTTCTGTCCAGCTTGCTATTAACTTTTGCTGGAAGCTCTGAGAAGCAAAGGGGTGCACCGCCGTGCTGTTAGTTCGGCACGGTGGGTCTTTTTGCCCCTTTGCGTGGTTTTCGTTTAAGGGTTTTTTGTAGACTGCATAGTTCTCTTTGCTATCCTCGCTCTGTCTAGAATATCGGGCCTCACTTTGCTGAATCTATTTCATTCCTACGTTTGTCTTTTCATCTTGCTAACAGTCATTATATGTGGGGGGCTGCCTATTCCTTTGGGGTATTTCTCTGAGGTAAGTCAGGCTTGTATTTCTATCTTCAGGCTAGTCAGCTCCTCAGGCAGTGCCGAGTTGCATAGGTAGTGATAGGCGCAATCCACTGCTGCTTATAGTTGTGTGAGGATAGATCAGGTACTGCAGTCTACAGAGATTCCACGTCTCAGAGCTCGTCCTATTGTTTTTGGTTATTGCCAGATCTCTGTATGTGCGCTGATTACTGCACGCTGTGTTGCCTGATTGCCAGCCATAACACAGGTATATGCTATATATAGAAGATGACATACAGGTATATACTATATACAGGAGGAGATGACACACAGATATATACTATATACAGGGGAGATGACACACAGGTATATACTATATACAGGAGGAGATGACATACAGGTATATACTATATATAGAAGGAGATGACATACAGGTATATACTATATATAGGAGGAGATGACATACAGGTATATACTATATATAGGAGGAGATGACATACAGGTATATACTATATATAGGAGGAGATGACATACAGGTATATACTATATACAGGGGAGATGACACACAGCAGGTATATACTATATACAGGGGAGATGACATACAGGTATATACTATATACAGGAGATGACATACAGGTGTATACTATATATAAGGAAGATGACAAACATGTATATACTGAGGTGAAAATGAGAGGTGTGAGGTGAAAATGAAAAGGTGTGAGTGGAAAATGAGGAGTGAGGGAAAATAGTGTAGTGATCGGAAAATGACAGATGTGAGGTCGAAATGACAAGTGTTAGGCGGGAATGAGAGGAGTGAGGGAGAAAATGAGAGGTGTGAGGGAGAAAATGAGAGATGTGAGGGGGAAAATTAAAGATGTGATTGGGAAAATGAGAGGCGTGATGGGAAAATAAGAGAAGTGACGTGCTATAACTAACCACAGATATTTACTATGCCCAGGCAATGCAGGGCTCTTCAGCTAGTATATATATATATATATATATATATATATATATATATCTTAGTCTCCTATGTATATTGCCATCCCTTATTACACAGTGCCCTCTCTTGTTTTGTACTGCGCCGTCCCTTACAGATCAGATTACATAGCATCCTCGTTTTTATTACATGCCATCCGCTATTGTCAGATAAATAATGCAATGGCTGCTGATGGAGCATGGGAAACTTTCTTTTCTAAAGGAAGGGCTGACGGACTGGTTGTCTGGTCACAGGCTGGTCCATTAGCAGTCATTTCATATCTAACAAGAGAGAACTATGTAATAAAAGTGGGTGCTGTGAATAACAAAAATTACAAGAACACACTATGTAAGAGATAATGCTGTACATAACAGCAGAGGAAGCTATATAATAAGGGATAGCATTATATGTAAGAGATAATGCTGTACATAACAGCAGAGGAAGCTATATAATAAGGGATAGCATTATATATAACTACAGAGGATGGTACATAATAAGGGACAGAGTTAAACATAATAAAAGAGGAAACTATGTAAATATAGACAGTATTATACATAAGTGAGTACATTATATACTAAAGAACTGTGCTATACATAGTGAGTACACTATATACTAAGGGACTGTGCTATACATAAGTGAGTACACTATATACTAAGGGACTGTGCTATACATAATATGTGATTAGACTATATACTAAGGGTCCGTGCTATACATAATAAGTGAGTACACTATATACTAAGGGGCCGTGCTATACATAAGTGAGTACACTATATACTAAGGGACTGTGCTATACATAATAAGTCAGTACACTATATACTAAGGGACTGTGCTATACATAATAAGTGAATACATTATATACTAAGGGACTGTGCTATACTTAAGGCTACATTCATGTATCTGTGTACAGTGTTGGTGTGCTGCCAACTTTTACAAATGCATTTAGCACGTTCTATCCTGATTCTCAAAATCCGATCAGTACAGGACATTCTCTGACCCTGAAAGTAAAATATAATAAAACTTGGCACTCAGCTTGATTTGAGATAAGAAGATTTAATGCAGTCCAGGAGTAGTAATAATCTTATAAATAATCTTTATTTTTATATAGCGCTAACATATTCCGCAGCGCTTTACACACATTATCATCGCTGTCCCCGATGGGGCTCACAATCTAAATTCCCTATCAGTATGTCTTTGGAATGTGGGAGGAAACCGGAGTACCCGGAGGAAACCCACGCAAACACGGAGAGAACATACAAACTCTTTGCAGATGTTGTCCTGGGTGGGATTTGAACTCAGGACTCCAGCGCTGCAAGGCTGCAGTGCTAACCACTGCGCCACCGTGCTGCCCATAGTAGTAGTACATCAGTTTCACAAAAATTTTGGTCATTCGGCAACCTTCATCAGTGAACCTACTGCTTGTAGAGTGGGGGAGTCATGAATGTAGTGAACCCAATAGTAGTAGTCCTGTCTTATGTTTTATGAACCTAATGCCATGCACATAGAAGATGAGTGCGTATCTGGAATCAAATGGTCCAGGAATCTAGGTTCTATGGTTGTTGCAGTATTGACTGCTGATAGATCCGGGATCCACCGGGTATCTAAGTAGGACAACCAGTGGTGTCCAGTGGGATTGTGTCCTCTAAAATCCCGAGGTGTCCGCTGTATATCGGGATATACGTTAGTGAAACTGATGTACTACTCCTGGACTGCATTAAATCATCTTATCTAATATCAAGCTGAGTGGCAAGTTTTATTATATCATACTCTCTGGTTTGGGACCCTACTTGATCACCTGCACGGTTGTGCCACGGTCTATGATTATCACAATTCTCTGACCCTCACGGATTTCATTCTCAGATCTGTGATTTTCATGTATGTGTGAGTGGACCTATAAAACTTTTCGAGTCTGTGTGCCATCCGAAAAAAAATCTGGCAGCACACAGGCATATCACACAAATGTGAGAATGTGGCTTATGGGATTTTACAGAAAACATCACCACTCCACATCACACAGTGCAGTTACAGAATAGTATTTATATCCAGGCGCTTACCGCTGACCTTAATGTCGACATCTCCCAGTCACAACTCATCTTGTCACGATGATCGGTCGCAGCCCTAAAAATAACAAGGACACATATATTGGATGCAGACGTGTCTCCCCAGGACTTCGCCTCTTAATACAAATATGTACCCCATTGTTAACATTCTATTAGCCATGCAGCAATCAAAATGTGAAGTGATAAGCAGCGCTATGCCCCCATTAACTATAATCTCCCCTGTCCAATAAATATAAATGAATCTGTCTCTGTGACTATCTCCCAATGCATTTGAAGGTTATGTGCACACATTGCATTCTGTTGTGGAAAATAAGCTACGTTTTACAGTACAACCAAAGTGAATGAAATTCATGGACATGTTGCTTATTTTTTTATCTGCAGCAGAATAAAATCTGCATAATCTCAATTCTTGGAGTGTATTTCACCCATACTAATGAGTGTGGGAAAATATTCAACAAAAATGCATGTTAAAAAAAAGTGGCAAAAAATGTATTATACGCAGCGTTCTTCTTGCTAGGATATGCAGATTTTTCTTATGCAAATCCTGAATGTGTGCACATAGCCTAAGTCCCTCTCCTGTGCTCCCTATGCATTATAAGTCCTTGATAGCATCATAATGTATTTGGGGTGAGAGAAGACGCTATCAGGTGCTGAGCATCCTCCGCCAACTCCCAATTCATTACAAGTCCCTGACAGAGTGTTCTCCCACTTTTCAATTCATTATAAAGTGTCATTTGCACCTTACCCCTTCCTCTCCCACTCCCCAATACATTTTAAGCCCCTAAAAGCATCCTCCACCATGCTACATTTCATCATAACATTTCATCAGGAACTTAACACCTTCCTCCACCTCTCAATTCACCCATATCTATTGTCCTCCTCCCCCTGTTCAGAAGCTCTGCTTACTCCCATCCCAATTCTTCACCCCCTCCATATCCTCTCCCCACACCCTTCATTGTCTTCTTCCCTACCCCCATCATTTTCCTTTGCGCCACTCCCATCATTGTCCTCTCTCCACTCTCCTCATTGTTCTTTGCACACTCCAATCATTTTCCTCTCTCCTCTCCCATCATTGTCCTCTCCCCAGTGTATTGGGAGACAAAAACACACTTGTCTCCCTGTCTGTTCCCCTGCATCAATGCTTCTTTCTTCTTCGCTGGCAACTTTCTAAATGACACATGCGTGCGCTGCATGCTGATGTCGTTAATCTGCGCCTGCCTATGTCACTGAGAAAGCACCGGGCAGGAGAGGATCCTGCACCTCCACTTCCATTTTCTAACATATGCAGCGGAGCTGTAGGATCGCTTTCTGCCCGCCATGCCGCACATGTTGACACCAATCTGGTAGTGTGCCCCCTGGATCCTTGGGCTCTGAGAAACAGGTCAGATTGCCCTCTTTATTAGCCGCCCTGCAAGGTGCCCCTCTCCAGCTCTGGGCCCCGCCGCAGCTGCAGCGGCTATATGTCTGTCTGCCCCTGTGTTAATTATTATTATTATTATTATTTATTGTTATAGCGCCATTTATTCCATGGTGCTTTACATGGGAGATTAATAAGCCCAAGTGTATGAACCCATACTGCACTTTTGTTTTCGATTTCATACAAACATTCCTTAGTATTCAAATTGCAACACCATGAAGGAAGAATCGTGGAATCACGGGATGGCTAGGCGTGGTAATAATATGCAAATGATGAAAAAATGGAAACAAAATTTTCAAAACACCTCAATTTATTCAGTATTGAGTATGATCGCCATGTGCAGAAATACAGGCACTTACACTCTTTGGCATGTTATCAATGAGATTATTAATGGTTGACTGAAGCATATTCTGCCAAGCTGAATGCACTTGAGCATGCAAATCATCACAATCTGCTGCTGGCAGTTCTCTTTGCAATTGCTAACCATTGACGTCACACCTGTGCTTGATGAAATACAATTATCGAGATGCTGTAGGCCATGGTAGCCTATTTAGGTTATGCAGGCTGCTCACAGTAGCACGAGCCACGTGTGGCCTGGCATTATTGTGTTTAAAATTTGCTCCTGAGACTCTTTGGAGAAATGGCTGTACCACTGGTTGCATGGCCAAGTTGATGTCTTGCTGAGCTGTTAAGTGTGCTATCTCGTACACTGTGCTGCTCCACATCATAATTCCAGGAGTAGGACTGGCGTGACCTTCCCTTGTGAAGGCCTTTTCATTTCGTTGCCCAAGTGGTCACCATTGGCTATCATTGGGTCCAAGAACAAAAGCAGAATCAAATCCATTGCAGCCTCCATTGCCGTTTTGCTTTGCACCTTGATGGCCTTTGACAAAGGAGGCGTAAGGTGAATAGAACACCAGGACATCTGGCTGGACTCCAGCGCGTACCAGTTGTTATTCCACATGGCTAAGCACTATCTTCACCACTTTACTCATTTGCAGGCATTTACACAGTTTATTCACTGTGTGTTCATTCTGATTGCTGTGAGGATTAGTACTGTGCGTATACTGTGAGACACTATTATCCCACTTGGTGACCTTGTGAACACACTCTCCAAGTGTGCACATGTTTACCCCACTCCTAGGGTTCCACAAAGCAATTTTTGGTTTCCAAAAGACACGCAGTGAGATTAAACTGTTTTGAGTCTCAAGCTAATCAGAATCGTGATATCAAATATTTTTACATGGTGCCGTTTGTCCCTTTTCATCACCATTTACCCATCTGTTATGTATTGTTTTTGTTTTTTTACATATATGTTAAATTAAACTTTGTAATTTTAAAAAAATTTGATTTCTATTTTTATTCACACAATATTTTGGGGCATAACACTACAAACTTTTTGTAGGATCTACCTGGTGTTTCTAGACTTGTCTTCAATCGAGAAAATCTGGAATGACATTGGTCGGCAATTACAAAGGAAGCTGCCGGCAGTGGATCTTTATGATTTACTTGCGCAAGTGCACTAATAGTGGCAGAACATTCTACAGACATCCATTAAGAACCTCACTGATAACATGCCAAGGTGTGTAAGTGCCTGTATGTGCGTGGCACACATACTGACTAAATCCAGATGGTTTGAAAATGTAGTTTCCATTTTTCTCATAATTTGTATATCATTAACATGTCTCTCATACTGTGATTTCCATAACTGCATGACTTTTCCTTCTTTATGCTTCAATTTCCATGTTGAGGAGTGTAGGTTTGCCTATCAGATGTAAACTGAAGAAAATAATGAAATGCTTTATGGGATGACATGCTACCAAGATATTTTAGAACTACTTTAAGGCCACGTTCACACGTTGAGTTTTTGGTGAGTATTTTACCTCAGCATTTGTAAGCCAAAACCAGGTGTGGGTGATAAATACAGAAGTGGAGACGTGTTTCTATTATACGTTTCCTCTGATTGCTACTCTCCAGATTTTGGCTTAGGCTAGGGTCACATTGCGTTAGTGCAACCCGTTTAGCGCTAGCGGGTTGCGCTAACGCAATGTTTTTAATGTGGCCGCGTCCCAGGGTCGCGGTAACGTCCCCGCTCTCGCAGATCCCCGATCTGCGAGAGCGGGGAACGGACCGCGGGCGCGCCTCGGACGCTGCTTGCCAGGAAACACCGGCGCGTCGCTAGCGCGTGCCGAACATGGCACGCGCTAGTTCTGCGCATTCCCATTGCCATGAATGGGCGCGCTAACGGACGCGTTGCACGGCGTTAATTTCGCCGTGCAACGCTGTCCGTTAGCGCGTTCCCATTAACGCAATGGGAACCAAGCCTTATAAATACTGATGTAAAATACTGACCAAATACTGAACGTGTTAACATGGACTAAAAGTTTACCATGAATCAAAGATGCTCATTTATTGCAGCCATGTATACTTCACACTAAAACACTGGTATTTGTGAGAAAACAGATAAAAACGTCATCCGGGTACGATGTAACTACAATGATTAGTCCAAAAGGCAGGTTCCTTTCGGCTTCTCTCCGTCCTTTTCCCCTTGACTGACAGGACTTCCCCCTTATAGATACATGAGAGAGGCCTGTTAGTTTAGGGGAGCAGCGAGAGAATAAGCTACCACGGACTTGCCTATTGGATCACTCATCCTAGTCGGATCGTCGATCGCCAGCTTTTAAAAGTATGTCTTATATGAAATGCTGCAGCGTTTCAGGGTGAAACACACATGGCCACAAAAATGAGCTGCACTCTGATTCATGCTGCCCGTGATGTTCTCTTTAACATAAAGCAGCAGAACATAAGTGTCTTCAACTCTATAGTACTTGGACACATGGACCTCGTGTGCCCTCATGCGGAAAACTCTTCTGTCTGCACTTTTTTGTCTTACACTTTACTGCGATATAAATTACTGTACACTTTTTTTGCAGTTAACTAAGAGTATATCTATAATATAATGCTGGGAGCGTCACTTTGTCTGAAACCTTTATAGACTGCGCAAGTGCAAGCGCCGGCGCAGTCTGGACCCCACAGAGTGACGAAGCCCAGAGGAGATCGCGGTATGAGTAAGCACTGAACGCACACCGCGATCTCCGACGGAGAAGCAGGGACGTGCCAGGAGGGGGTGAGTATATGCTATAGTCACCTGTCCCCCATCCACCGGCGCTCCGTCTGCCGCGTTCTCTGCCTGTGACGTTCAGGTCAGACGGTGCGATGATTCAATTAGTGCACGCCGGCGCCACCCTCTGACTGAACAGTCACAGCCAGAGGACCCGGAAGACGGAGCGCCGGTGGATCGGGGACAGGTGACTATACCAAGTGCCCGGGGCCTGAACCAGCGGCGACTCCGGCACCTGACCCCCACAGTGCGCCGGTGTCCCCGCCTGCTCAGGCACCCGGCACTCGGCGCCCAGCGATGATAGGTGAGTATGTCATTTTTTTTAATCGCAGCAGCATACGGGGCATATAATACCATGGAGCATCTTATGGGGCCGACAACTTTTATGGAGCAGCATACAGGGTATATACTATGGAGCATCTTATGGGGCCCAACCTTTATGGAGCAGCATACGGGGCATATACTATGGAGCATCTTATGGGGGCCATCAACCTTTATGGAGCAGCATATGGGGCATATACTATGGAGCATCTTATGGGGCCATCAACCTTTATGGAGCAGCGTAAGGGGCATATGGATGGGAGCAGCACATGACAGAATGGGGGCGCTGGATGGGAGCAGCATATGACATAAAGGGGGCGCATGATGGGAGCAGCACATGACAGAATGGGGGCACATGATGGGAGCAGCACATGACAGCATGGGGGCGCAGGATGGGACCTGTACATGACAGAACGGGGGCGCAGGATGGGAGCAGCAAATGACAGAACAGGGGCGCAGGATGGGAGCAGCACATGACAGAATGGGGCGCAGGATGGGAGCAGCACATGACAGAACGGGGGCTCAGGATGGGAGCAACACATGGCAGTATGGGGGCACAGGATGAGAGCAGCACATGACAGCATGGGGGCGCTGGATGGGAGCAGCAGATGACAGAATGGGGGTTCAGGATGGGAGCAGCACATGACAGAACGGGGGCGCAGGATGGGAGAAGCACATGACAGAACGGGAGCGCAGGATGGGAGCAGCACGACAGGATGGGGGTGCAGGATGGGAGCAGCACATGACAGAATGGGGGCTCAGGATGGGAGCAGCACATGACAGCATGGGGGTGCAGGATGGGGAGCACCACATGACAAGATGGGGGTGCAGGATGAGAGCAGCACATGACAGGATGGGGGTGCAGGATGGGAGCAACACATGGCAGCATGGGGGTGCAGGATGGGGAGCACTACATGACAGAATGGGGGTGCAGGATGAGAGCAGCACATGACAGGATGGGGGCTCAGGATGAGAGCAGCACATGACAGGATGGAGGCGCAGGATGAGAGCAGCACATGACAGGATGGGGCGCAGGATGGGAGCAGCACATGACAGCATGGGGGCGCAGGATGGGAGCAGCACATGACAGCATGGGGGCGCAGGATGGGAGCAGCACATACCACAATGGAGGCACATGATGGGAGCAGCACATGACAAGATTGAGGTGCAGGATGGGAGCAGCACATGACAGCATGGGGGTGCAGGATAGGGAGCACCAGATGACAGGATGGGAGTGCAGGATGGGAGCACATGACAAGAAGGGAGTAGCACATGACAGGATGGGGGTGCCGGATGAGAGTAGCACATATCAGAATGGGGGTGCAGGATGAGGGCTCAGGAAGAGAGTAGCACATGACAAGATGGAGGCGCAAGATGGTAGCAGCACATGACAAGATTAGTGCGCAGGATGGAAGCAGCACATACCAGGATGGAGACCATATACCAATATAAATGCTCACCACCCGGGTGTAGAACGTGTTCAATAGCTAGTATAAATATAATTTCAAAAACATAGGTAAAGAATGGTTTATATATCATGCACACTGTATACTAAAACTCAGCCAATATCAGGAGTTAAATGAGTATTCCCATCTTCAAAATCCTATCCCAGGATGTAGTAGGTGTAATAATAATAATAATAGCAAATACCTCCAATTAGAAATGTATAGCTCTTCTGATTCGCTATGTCTCTTTCCTCATGTGCAGGCATTGCAGGACCTTAAGTATTCATGGTTATGACCACTGAGGAAAGATACAGCGAATACTACATTTTTAATTGGAGGTATTTGCTAATATTTTTATTATTATTACTACATATTGGGATAGGATCTTAGAGATGGGAATACCCCTGTAAGTCCAAAGTTTTAGATAAAATGGTCATGCCCCAAGGACTTTCCTATTATCCCTGGCAGCATGCGCAGTCAGTCGTGAGATCTCAGGGGCATTTTCTGAAATTATCAATGTATACGGTAAAATATAAATCGATAGCTGATGTACAGATGCTTTATACTGCGCTGCTTGCAATCTGAGCTATAAGATCTTACAGCTGTGAAACAGTGAGCTGCAAGGGAGTCACCTACTTTCCATACACTACATGCAACAAATAAATCACTTTTTTCACTTTTTTTGCCTTTACTAATATAATTATTTTCATGGGGACTAATATGTTTTTCCAAATATACCGTAACTCGCATCCAGTTGAAACTATATAGAAATCAATAGTTGGGAATGTTAAATATAATGTGGTAATGCTAATTGTACTTAATTGTATCTTCCCTAGATTACAGATATTAGCATCCAGTATCTTTCGGGGGGCTGCCGTTACCTCCATATCATTGACATCTCCGGGTGTATTCATCTCAGCGACAAGGCATTAAAATACTTACAGAAGTGCTGCAGACAACTCCGTTACTTAAGAATGCTCTACTGCAAGAGTATTACCAAGTAAGGCCCACTAACACCGAGTCCATTCATAGAAAGCGGTTTATGTAATGGGTTGGTGTTGATACAGTCATTATGATTTCTTTATAATGTATTAAAAGTGATGTAACACATCATCTTTACCAGAGGCGTAGCTAGAGTTTCAGCTTAGGGGCGAAAAATCTGAGTGGGCCCCTAACGAGGTACCCCTGACTACAGCTACATGGTGCACCCTAATTGTGAGCATAGGGGAACATCAGCAGATGACCGCACTGTGACTGAAAATACATCTATATACAAAAATAAACACTGATACTACTATATGAGGACCATACATTGGTAGATACCAGTTCTACAGACCATATAAGAGATCACAGCACAGTTATAGATAATAACTTACAGATGACGTTCTTTCTGATGGAATCGTTCACTTTTCTCATCTGTTCCATCTGGCCCAGCCCAACAAGACAACTTCTCCACCAGGACTCGTCTGCAGAAATTATGATGACACATCAGACTTTTCACATTTCCAGCCCCGTCCCCATCTATCCCCAACCTGCACAACCTCCTTATTCTGCTGATACCCAATACTGAGCCGCTGCTGCCATATGTGTCCCTATTACTGCCCCTGATACCCCAATACTGAGCCGCTGCTGCCGTATGTGTCCCGATTACTACACCTGATACCCCAATACTGAGCCACTGCTGCCGTATGTGTCCCTATTACTGCCCCTGATACCCCAATACTGAGCCGCTGCTGCCGTATATGTCCCTATTACTGCACCTGATACCCCAATACTGAGCCGCTGCTGCCGTATGTGTCCCAATTACTACACCTGATACCTCAATACTGAGCCACTGCTGCCGTATGTGTCCCTATTACTGCCCCTGATACCCCAATACTGAGCCGCTGCTGCCGTATGTGTCCCTATTACTGCCCCTGATACCCCAATACTGAGCCACTGCTGCCGTATGTGACCCTATTACTGCCCCTGATACCCCAATACTGAGCCGCTGCTGCCGTATGTGACCCTATTACTGCCCCTGAAACCCCAATACTGAGCCGCTGCTGTCGTGTGTCCCTATTACTGTACCTGATACCCAAATACTGAGCCGCTGCTGCCGTATGTGTCCCTATTACTGCACCTGATACCCCAATACTGAGCCGCTGCTGCCATATGTGTCCCTATTACTGCCCCTGATACCCCAATACTGAGCCGCTGCTGCCGTATGTGTCCCTATTACTGCCCTTGATACCCCAATACTGAGCCGCTGCTGCCATATATGTCCCTATTACTGCCCCTGATACCCCGATACTGAGCCGCTGCTGCCGTATGTGTCCCAATTACTACACCTGATACCCCAATACTGAGCCACTGCTGCCGTATGTGTCCCTATTACTGCCCCTGATTCCCCAATACTGAGCCGCTGCTGCCGTATGTGTCCCTTTTACTGCCCGATAGCCCAATACTGAGCCACTGCTGCCGTATGTGACCCTATTACTGCCCCTGATACCCCAATACTGAGCCGCTGCTGCCGTATGTGACCCTATTACTGCCCCTGAAACCCCAATACTGAGCCGCTGCTGTCGTGTGTCCCTATTACTGCACCTGATACCCAAATACTGAGCCGCTGCTGCCGTATGTGTCCCTGCCACTGCTGCCGTATGTGTCCCTATTACTGCCCCTGATACCTCAATACTGAACCGCTGCTGCCGTATGTGTCCCTATTACTGCACCTGATACCCCAATACTGAGCCGCTGCTGCCGTATGTGTCCCTATTACTGCCCCTGATACCCCAATACTGAGCCGCTGCTGCCATATATGTCCCTATTACTGCCCCTGATACCCCAATACTGAGCCGCTGCTGCCGTATGTGTCCCAATTACTACACCTGATACCCCAATACTGAGCCACTGCTGCCGTATGTGTCCCTATTACTGCCCCTGATTCCCCAATACTGAGCCGCTGCTGCCGTATGTGTCCCTATTACTGCCCCTGATACCCCAATACTGAGCCACTGCTGCCGTATGTGACCCTATTACTGCCCTTGATACCCCAATACTGAGCCGCTGCTGCCGTATGTGACCCTATTACTGCCCCTGAAACCCCAATACTGAGCCGCTGCTGTCGTGTGTCCCTATTACTGCACCTGATACCCAAATACTGAGCCGCTGCTGCCGTATGTGTCCCTATTACTGCACCTGATACCCCAATACTGAGCCGCTGCTGCCGTATGTGTCCCTATTACTGCCCCTGATACCCCAATACTGAGCCGCTGCTGCCATATATGTCCCTATTACTGCCCCTGATACCCCAATACTGAGCCGCTGCTGCCGTATGTGTCCCAATTACTACACCTGATACCCCAATACTGAGCCACTGCTGCCGTATGTGTCCCTATTACTGCCCCTGATTCCCCAATACTGAGCCGCTGCTGCCGTATGTGTCCCTATTACTGCCCCTGATACCCCAATACTGAGCCACTGCTGCCGTATGTGACCCTATTACTGCCCTTGATACCCCAATACTGAGCCGCTGCTGCCGTATGTGACCCTATTACTGCCCCTGAAACCCCAATACTGAGCCGCTGCTGTCGTGTGTCCCTATTACTGCACCTGATACCCAAATACTGAGCCGCTGCTGCCGTATGTGTCCCTATTACTGCCCCTGATACCTCAATACTGAGCCGCTGCTGCCGTATGTGTCCCTATTACTGCACCTGATACCCCAATACTGAGCCGCTGTTGCCATATGTGTCCTACAGCACCTGCTGTGTGGTACAATAATGGTGCCGCCCCACATAGCAATGCCACCACTGTGCCCCTTACATAGTAATAATGACTCTTTTGTGCTCTCTAGATAATAAAATTCACCCCTAGAAAACACTAATGCTCTGTGCTAGTGCCCTCCACATTTTGTCCCTAAAAAGTAAAAATACCACACATGAAATTTTGATGGTCTCAGTACTGAGTGCCCATATAACAATAATGTTTAAGTTCCCACTTAACATTTAATAATGTCCCCTAAGTAGCCTCCATGTACAGCTTGACTATACACAGTATGGTGGGCGCACAGCTTTCCTATGCACAGTATAATGCCCCCACAGCTCCCCTATACACAATATTTTGAACCCACAGCCCCCCATACACAGTATGATGTCCCCACAGCTCCCCTATACACAGTATGATGGGCCCACAGCTCCCGTACATACATTATGATGTCCATTTGAGGACATCATTCTATGTATAGGGGAACTCTATGATCCCCCAAAACACAGTATAATAGTTAACAGTGTTCTGACACTGTGTCTCCTGCACTGAGAGTCACACTGCCAGGAGGAAATTAGCTTTATTCCTCACTGCAGCCTCGGGGGCGGCGCCGGCACGGTTTCAGTCACCGCTCTGAGTATAGAGCAGCAGCTGTAACTGCGCCTCTTAGGGTATGTGCACACATTGCGGATTCCCCACAGATTTAGAGCGGATTTTGTTGGTTTTGTGCGGATTTTGCCTGCGTTTTTACACCTGCGGATTCCTATTACGGAATAGGTGTAAAATGCTGCAGAGTCCTCACAAAGAATTGACATGCTGAGGAAAATAAACAGCAGCGTTTCCACGCGGAATTTTCCCAGCATGTGCACTGCGGATTTTGTTTTCCATAGGTTTACATGGTACTGTACAACGCATGGAAAACTGCTGCAAATCCACAGCAAAATCCACAATGTGTGCACATACCCTTGACGCGCCATTCCAGCAGTCAAATAAAAAAAATGCTGGAGTGATGCTTAAGGGTATGTGCACACATCAGGATTTCTTGCAAAAATTTTCCTGACAAAAACCGGACATTTCTGCCAGAAATCCGCATGTTTTTTCGCGTTTTTTCCCAAATGCATAGAATTGCGGGAAAAACACAGAAAATCCGCAAAAATAATGAACATGCTCATTTTTTTTACCGCGATGCGTTTTTTTTCGCGGAAAAAAACGCATCCATGTGCACAAAACATGCAGAATGCATTCTAAATGATATAATGCATAATGTATACATTTTTAATGAGTTTTTAGCGCGAAAAAAACACGAAAAAACCTGAACGTGTGCACATAGCCTAAATGTGATGTAACTTATGACTTACCCAGCTGTTTAGTATAATATGCCCCCTATCTCCCCTTCCCAGGGAGCAACTATTACATGTGATGGAGTGCATATAATCTGGTAACTAACCATCTAATAATCAGCCCCCCCAGTGCCTGTCGCCCCTCACCCACCTCAGCCCTCACAATACCCTTATCTTCTCACATTCACGCCCCAGTTCCCTGTCCCCCTCCCCCACCTAAGCCCCCACAACACCCCCATCCTCTCACATTTACCCCCCAGGGACTATGACATGCCTATCAATCTTATCCCCACTTACCAATGAAGATTGCAGCAGGACCAGGAAGTAGCTGAATAAATGCAGGCGGGCACTAGGACCCAGCGTGCCTGCCCTGAGCCAGTCCCAGCGTGCACAGGGAGGGAGGAAACCTGCAGCCCGGGAGAAGCTTCTGAGGTGGTCAGCGCAATACAGTGCAGGAGGGAGACTTGTTAGGCTTCTTTCACACTAGCGTCGGAATCTCCCCGTCGCAATGCGTCGGGGAGAGATTCTGACGCTAGCGTTTAGCGCATTGCACAATGGAGGCAGCGGATGCATTTCTCCGGCGCATCCGCTTCCCCATTGTAAGGTGCGGGGAGGTGGTGGCGGAGTTCCAGCCGCGCATGCGCGGTCGGAAAAAGCGGTCCGTCAGGAGCAAAAAACGTTACATGTAGCGTTTTTTGCTCCCGACGGTCCGCAGAAGCACGACGCATCCGTTGCTTGACGGATGCGACGTGTGGCAATCCGTCGCAAATGCGTCGTCAATACAAGTCTATGGGGAAAAACGCATCCTGCAAGCACTTTTGCAGGATGCGTTTTTTCTGCAAAACAACGCATTGTGACGGATTGCAGAAAACGCTAGTGTGAAAGTAGCCTAACTGGTCACTGTCCGACCAGCGTGCAGAATCTCCTTCCGGAGAGCAGGCATTTTGCTGCTCTCCTCCTGTACTGTATTGTGCCTCAGCACAGAAGTGGCAGTGCCGGCTCCCAGTGGGCCCCATCATGTGACAGGGCCCGGGGCGATGGCCCCCTCTACCCCCCCCCAGTAGCTACGCTACTGATCTTTACAGATAATCTGTCAGTTTCCCTAGCCCCAAACTACCATGTAGGAAATGCATGGGCTAAACCTAAATACATGGCTTCAGAAAGGTCACTTAGTGGATGTTACTCTTCCTGCCAATAGATGCCCTCATATAAACTGTTTAGAGTTCACGGCATGTATTAGGCTATGTTCACACTTGGCATAGTTATTCATTTCAAAGTTAAAATTACAGTAAAATCAGCAAATATCTGAGGCAGATTTAGGGCCATATCAGCAGAGATTTTTTAACATGTGTAAACCTAACTTTACGAGATTCTAACAGATTTACAATACCAACAATCATGTAAACTGTCATGGGTGTTTTTTTCTTGAAAAATATAACCTTACAGATTATGGGCACTAGATTCGGTGATGGGACGTTGATCCGGGGAACTAGTCTGATTGCCGCATGTGTAGTTGGGAAGGAATTTTTCCCCTAATGTGGAGCGTAGTGTCTGCCTCTTAGGGTTTCTGCCTTCTTCCGCATCAACATGTTAGGCTATAGGTTGAACTCGATGGACTTCAATAAGTTGTCCACTACTTGGACAACTCCTTGTCATACCTCACACTTGGCCTTGATAAAATGAAAAAGCTTATACTCACCTTCTGTGCCGGCGCCGTTTCCGTGGCATTGGCACTCGCGCAGTTATTGTGTCACGTGACCCCGGCACTGGCATCACTGTCCCCGCCTTTTGTTGAATTGAACAAGAAGAGGAAGTCATCAGATAGTGCTGCAGCCCAGACTTCCTCTTCATGTTCAATTCGACAAAAGGCGGGGACAATGACACTAGTGCTGATAGGGCGCCGGTGTCACATGTCACAACAACCAAACTGTTGCCCCAGGGAGAGCGAGTGCCAACTCTACAGGAATGGCACCAGTACATGAGGTGAGTATAAGCTTTTTTATTTTATTTGGGCAAAGCATGGGGTATCAGATGGGGTTGTCCTAGTAGTGGACAACCCCTTTAAATCTACCTTCAACCTTAAAAACTATGAATTCTTCTAACAACCCCTTTTACCTCAATAAATTACAGTAACAAAACTAGGGCAGCTGTTAGAGTATTCAGAAGTCACAGCTCTGCTGGAATACTGACTTCATGCATATCAGTATCACAGGAAAAATAGCACTGCATGCAGTCAAGATGATAGACACATTGGGGGAATACTCAATGAAACCCATTTTAACCTTCGTCAGGCTGCATAATTTTACAACGTTAACAGACTGCAGAGGTACAATTGTACCTTCATATATATTTTATTGAAATTTGGCCAATATATTCTGGACCAACACTTCCAACAAAGTAGACACTCCAGCTCCAGCAAGATGGATAAAAAGTTGCAAATTTTATTAATCCAAAGTGGCAATAAAAGCAGAAAAATTCCTTACAAAAAGTGGACCAGACAGGTGATTGTAAGAATACGGCTACGCGTTTCGACCTATAGCGGTCTTACTCATGCCCTTTTTATTCTGGACCAAAACTGCAGAGATGTCATGAAATTTCAGCCCTCTACGGCTTTTCGAAAAAAAAAGTTATTGCAATTTTAAAACGGAATAGTTACAATTGTACCTACTCAGCCGGACGAAGGTTAAGTAAAAATAAAGTAAAAAATAAGAAGTTTTCACTATTTGACAAACTCTGCCTAATCACTTCAGGGCCCCATAGAAATGAAAATGAATGTAATCACCTCCTACAGAAATGTCATTCCACTGATGCCAATGTGCTGTTCACGGCAGGTGTAATGATATTATTGTGCAACGTGACCGCTGCAGACAATCTGGTGCAGGTCAGCACACACATCTGTACTGACGAATTTGTAAAGGCTGCAGGTAATGATGGTTGAAGTGATCATGTGACACAACCTCACGTTACAGACACCGCTGCTACGGGCGGTGATTATACATTGTTTTGTTTTCTATGGGGCCTTAATTAAATAACCTGACCTTATCCAGTTTACTGATTGTTATGTGGTGAATATTCTTTTTCCATAGAACAACTGTTCAGAAAATTGAATCGAAGTACCAACGTGTGGAGTACAGTACAGATGATCCTCCGCCTTGGTTTGGATATGACCGATGCGGTAACCTAGTAGATGGTGTACCACATATAGAGGAGACAGAGGAGGAAGCAGCTGAAGAGTCATTTGATGTGTAAATGGACCAAACTAAACTGTGTTCGAAGTAATTACTGTATACAAAAAAAAAAAAAAACACTTTTTTTTTTAATTTTTCCATGTGCTAATTCTCATGTTTGTGGCTATATTTAGTGGCCGGTGAGTATATTACTACACTATCTGCTCCTGGTAACAGCCCCGCTCCAGTACTACGTCATTGCATTTGTGACCTGTCGAATCATAGTTGTTGCTCTGTGGAGCGGAGGTCATTTTATTTAATGTTGTCAATATAAGCCTCTGGGAATTGAGTATGAGGCTCCGTAGCCTCAATCTGAGACCCATAGACGTGCACGGAGATAGTAACCACCACTTCACACAGTGATCCAGCAGGTTACGGAGGCAGTTACATGATGGCAGAGCGGACCGGCTTAGGGCTGATGCCAGGAGAAGGCGGTGGCTAGGTTACTACACTGATGACACTTACATACATGATCGCTATCACATGGTTAAATACAAAAAAAGTCACTGCAATCATACCCTAATCAGATGTTCCAAATAACTTGAGGAATTATAGTGGGTATGGAAAGTATTCAGACCCCTTCAAAATTTTCACTCTTTGTTTCATTGCAGCCATTTGGTAAATTCAAAAAAGTTAATTTTTTTTCACATTAATGTACACTCTGCACCCCTTCTTGAGTGAAAAAAACAACTATAGTCATTTTTGCAAATTTATTAAAAAATAAAAACTGAAATATCACATGGTCATATTGAGACCCTTTGCTCAGTATTGAGTAGAAGCACACTTTTGAGCTAGTACAGCCATGAGTATTCTTAGGAATGATGCATCAAGTTTTACACACATGGACTTGGGGATCCTCTCTAGTTCCGTCAGGTTGGATGGTGAAAGTTGGTGGACAGCCATTTTCAGGTCTCTCCAGAGATGCTCAATTGGGTTTAGGTCAGGGCTCTGGCTGGGCCAGTCAAGAATGGTCAGAGTTGTTCTGAAGCCACTCCCTTGTTATTTTAGCTGTGTGCTTGGGGTTATTGTCTTGTTGGAATGTGAACCTTCAGCCAAGTCTGAGGTCCAGAGCACTCTGGAGGAGGTTTTCATCCAGGATATCTCTGTACTTGGCCGCATTCATGTTTCCTTCAATGGCAACCAGTCGTCCTGTCCCTGCAGCTGAAAAACAACCCCATAGCATGATGCTGCCACCACCACGATTCACTGTTGGGATTGTATTGGGCAGGTGATGAGCAGTGCCTGGTTTTCTCCATGCATACTGCTTAGAATTATCACTAAAAAGGTCTATCTTAGTCTCATCACAAAAGAGAATCTCCATTTCTGGGAGTCTTTCATGTGTTGTTTTTTTTTTTTAGCAAACTCTATGCGGGCTTTCATGTCTTGCACTGAGGAGAGGCTCCTGCCAGGCCACTGCCATAAAGGCCTGACTGGTGGAGGGCTGCTGTGATAGTTGACTTTGTGGAACTTTCTCCCATCTCCCTACTGCATCTCTGGAGCTCAGCCACAGTGATCTTGGGGTTCTTTCCTCTCTCACCAAGACTCTTCTCCCACGATTGTTCAGTTTGGCTGGACGGCCAGGTCTAGGAAGACTTCTGGTGGTCCCAAACTTCTTCCATTTAAGGATTATGGAGGCCACTGTGCTCTTAGGAACCTTGAATGCTGCAGAAATTCTTTTGTAACCTTGGCCAGATCGGTGCCTTGCCACAATTCTGTCTCTGAGCTCCTTGGAAAGTTCCTTTGACCTCATGATTCTCATTTGGTCTGACATGCACTGTGAGCTGTGAGGTCTTATATAGACAGGTGTGTGCCTTTCCAAATCAAGTCCTATCAGTTTAATTAAACACGGCTGGACTCCAATGAAGGAGTAGAACCATCTCAAGAAGGATCACAAGGAAATGGACAGCATGTGACTTAAATATGAGTGTCTGAGCAAAGGGTCTGAATACTTATAACGATGTGATATTTCAGTTTCAGGGTTTTTTTTTAATTAAATTTGCAAAAATTTCTACATTTGTTTTTTTTTTCAGTCAAAATGGGCTGCAGAGTGTACATTAATGTGAAAAAATTAACTTTTTTTTTAATTTACCAAATGGCTGCAATGAAACAAAGAGTAAAAAAATTAAAGGGGTCTGAATACTTTCCGTACCCACTGTAAAGGAAAGACCTAAATGTTTTTCTCATATTCATGAATAATACCAGCATTTGTTCAGGCCCTTAACAGCTTGATGCTGCCTCAAGTCTACATCAATGGATGAAACATGTTGAAACAATTTGCTGGATTTATAAGGGTCAGATAAATGTTAGAGACTTGCATAGAAACACTGATCTGATGAAAACTATGTATGAACAATTTCACATTTTAAATGGGAGTGCACATTTTTAGCAAGTAAAGCTTAGAATGGAACCTATTAGCTAATTCATGCCACCCAAACCACATGCAACCTGAATCAGTGCCCGCATGATTGATTACACAGAGGTATATTTTTATCAGATGTTTCAGCCGCGAACTACAGGAAGAGACAAGACCACCCTGGTACCGCCCCTGGGCATCTACTTCCTGTACCACTCGAAGTGATCAGTCTATTTCTGTGCAAATGCAGGAGAGACCAGAGACCTGCCAAGTGCCTACAGTGGTGCCGGGCTGGCCTAGTCTCTGCCTACCGTCACTGGCCAGATCTTCTAAGTATATATTCTCCGGAGCGTGGTTTGGACAGTATGAATCAAATGATGGGTTCTATTTAATCAATAGCAATAATGAAGTTAAAATAAGAAAACTAAATAATTGTGTACATGGTGTATAAGGTTCATGTCCATCCTCAATTTTAAGTGATATCTAGTTACTTAATATGAAAGTTTTAGTCAAATTAATTCATGCAATCTACATGTTTTTACTGTCAATTTGTCATTTATTGATTTCTTTCTTGTACATGTATTGTGCTGAAATGATGAAAAACCTCTAAAAAGCTTAATAAAACTTAATGCTTGCCTGCTGTAAAATTTCTGTCAAGCTCAGTAGTGGAAGAGATACTTCCACCCAAAAACAATTTGTTCTTCTGCTTTACAGTCCGTGCTGCTCATCTGGATCTTGACATCTGCCATATTTTATTTGTCTTTTACTTACCCATTGTAGTTCTGTTTTCCTAAAAATAAATGCGCTAAAGACCAAGAACTCTGAACAAAATGGTAAGCATAAACATTTTACTCATCTTCTTCAGTTAATATGGTTGTCTGGTATTTTTTTTCCTTTTACATATATGCAATGCTTTTAATTTACTAATTATCAATCAGCTGCATGGATCCTCCAATTGCACCAGATTTCCCTGCTTCTGTTTATAGCCAATGCTGTATACAGTACATCCCTCACATGCTCTCCGCTTCCTGGCATGTACCTCCCATGTACCGCAATGTCTGTAAGTAAATACAGTGTACGCCCCTTATGTATATGCACTGGGAAAACGAGCCACCGCCATGGCATCCATAACCCACCCATGTTACGTACTTAGCCCAAGTGTGGAAGTGGTTTGGGCTTTGAAGGGAACCTGTTAGCAGGATTGTGCACAGTAACCTACATTGTCAGGTTGGCGCCGTTATACTGATTACAATGATACCTTGGTTGATGAAATCCGTCTTGTGGTTGTTGTTTAATGTTTATTTTCAGCTTTGAGTTAATGATATGCTCATGCTTTGGGGTGGCCTGTGGGGGGGTCTTCATGTGGTGCTCTGCTTAGGTATTCATGTGTATGGCTTCTGACAAGTCACATATGCAATTATGCTGCAGCGACTGCCTGCAGAAGGGTTTTTCTTTTGTTCCACAAGATAATATTTATTATGTAAACTAGGGGGCAGGTCAGTGACGGATCAGTAACCTGTCAGAAGCCATATTGGTGAATATCTGATCAGAGCACCACATGAAGACCCCCCCACAGACCACCGTGGAGAATGAGCATATCATTAACTCAAAACTGAAAATAAAGATTAAACAAGAACCACAAGATGGATTTCATCAACCAAGGTATCAATTTAATCAGTATAACGGCGCCGACCTGACACTGTCTGTAGGTTACAGTGCACAATCCTGCTGACAGGTTCCCTTAATTACACAGCTCCAAAAAGCCTCCAAATCAGAAGTCCAAGAAGAACTGCAGTGTAACTGGTGCATAAGTGACCAAAACTAAAGAGTTTCTAAGTGAGACAGATTGATCACATGCTTGTTTTAAGTGTATTTTTTATATTTTATTATTATTATTATTATACATTTTTATAGCGCCATTTATTCCATGGCGCTTTACATGTGAATACGAGGCAAATATAGACAAATACATTAAACATGAGCAGATAACAGGCACACGGGTACGCCAAATATATCCTTTAAGGGGAATCTGTCAGGAGGAATTTCTACCACAACTAAAAGGTATGGCTGTATAGTGCTGTTACCCTGAGCAAACAGATACTTGTATTGTAGAAATCCATCTTTGAAATTATATTCAAATTAGACAGAAATGCATTGGGGCACGTCAAACACTGGCATCCTTTCTGCTCCTAACTACTTATTTTCCACCAAGTGCCTGGCTCCTGCGTTTGATTGACAAGTCGGTCCAGCCTCTGTCATCTGCTGCCCTTGCACACCGAGTGCTTGTGCATGCGCTGTCAGTGTGCAAGATCTGGGAGGGCAGCAGATAACAGATGCTGGACTAATCTGTCAACCAAACGCAGAGACCACACAGAGTATAAGGAGTGAGGGACAGACAGATGGAAGTGCTTTCACATGCCTAATACACTTACAGCTAATTTGCATATACCGTAACTACTATGGCACATTTCTCAACAATGGCTGGGTGCACTTCTCCCAAAAATGTCTACATTTACTCAAGGGGACTGCACCTATTCAGCCATACCTTTACTTTAAAGTAGAAGATCCTCCTGATAAGTCCAGATACACAAATGCATTTTTTTCTTTAACCAATCACCAGTGTGGAAGTACTATATTAGCCCATAACCACTCAAAAAGCAGACCTTTATAGAGTTAATAAACATAATTCAAAACTATAAGCTTAAAGTTAGCTTTAATACACAAAAAATGTCAGTTCTGCTTCATGAAGCCATTTGTGTGCAATAATCCATAAATACAATAACGATGTACAGTCAAACCCAACAAGACAAAGAACAAAAACTGTCTATTTAGCAGAGACCGTTGTCTTATATTATTACTTCCTAACAAAGAAGCGGAATGGGCGACGGGTGCTTGTAGTCAGCGATATCCCTGCCTCACCGTGTGTACAGGTACTTATAACGATGGATATTACAAATCACTTGTTATTAATAATAATCTAGTTATATACCACTAACATTCCACAGCGCTTTACAGTTTTTTTACATAGTTATTAAGGTTGAAGGAAGACTATAAGTCCATCTAGTTCAACCCATAGCCTAACCTAACATGCCCTAACATGTTGATCCAGAGGAAGGCAAAAAAAAACCATGTGGCAAAGAATAAGCTCCACATTGGGGAAAAAAATTCCTTCCCGACTCCACATACGGCAATCAGACTAGTTCCCTGGATCAACGCTCTATCAAGGAATCTAGTGTATATACCCTGTAACATTATACTTTTACAGAAAGGTATCCAGTCCCCTCTTAAATTTAAGTAATTGTTGGGTCCTGAACCAGTTGTGAAAGGTAATTGTCTCTCATAGTTGTCAAAAACCGATTACCTTTGCTGGAACTGCAGGTTTTTGTTCCCCAATCTATTTCAGGGTAGTTGAAGTCCCCCATAATAATAACTTCTCCTTGAGTCGCAGCTTCATCTATTTGCTTTACGAGGATATTCTCCATTGCTTCCATTATTTTAGGAGATTTATAACAAACCCCTATCAGTAATTTATTATTTTTTCCCCCTCCCCTTATCTCCACCCACAGGGATTCTACATTTTCATTAAATTCACCTATATTATCACGCAGGATGGGTTTTAAGGACGATTTTACATAGACACACCCCACCCCCTCGCTTATCTGTACGGTCATTTCTGAACAGGCTATAGCCCTGCAAGTTAACAGCCCAGTCATGGCTCTCATCCAGCCACGTTTCAGATATCCCCACCATGTCATAATTATGCTCCAACAACATTAGTTCTAATTCGTCCATTTTGTTGGCGAGGCTTCTGGCATTAGTATACATGCACTTGATGTTCCTCTCTGTACCTCTATTCTTTCTTAAATTATTAACTGTTCTAACCCCACCCCCATGCCAGCGTCACCCCCAACTTCCTTATTTGGGCCCAGGTCTCTGTCTGCACTATCTTCCCCTCCTATAAATTGAATACCCTCCCCCCCAATTCCTAGTTTAAACACTCCTCCAACCTTCTAGCCATTTTCTCCCCCAGCACAGCTGCACCCTCCCCATTGAGGTGCAGCCCGTCCCTAGCGTAGAGCCTGTAGCCAACTGAGAAGTCGGCCCAGTTCTGCAGGAACCCAAACCCCTCCTTCCTACACCAAATCTTGAGCCACTTATTAACCTCCCTAATCTCCCGTTGCCTCGCACAGCAGTATGCACCCTCGATCGGCTGCTCAAGGATTGCATACATGTGGCAAGATGTGCACTGGATGGCATTAACAATAGTGGAGCACATTTCCTAATGGGGATTGCACCAGACAGAAAAGTTAAATAAAAAATAAATAAATAAATACAAAGTATTAATAGGAAACAGACAGCAATTCAGTAATTCCTCCCCTGGAAACTCCCTGAATCCAAAGTCACAGTTTGCACATATCATCGCTGACCCCGATGGGGCTCACAATCTAAATTCCCTATCAATATGTCCTTGGAATGTGGGAGGAAACCTGAGTACCCGGAGGAAACCCACGCAAACACGGAGAGAACATACAAACTACTGGCAGATGTTGTCCTTGGTGGGATTTGAATCCAGGACTCCAGCGCTGCAAGGCTGCTGTGCTAACCACTGAGCCACCATGCTGCACTTTTGTTTGATGAATCGCTTACTCTACTGTCGTCTAGCTTATGTATGGGACCTGTGAATCCTGTGAGGGAATCTATATTATATGTGGGATGGACTTAGATCTGGTTTTCTGCAGTGATTTTCAGGATTATTGCACATAAATAAATAAATCACTTTTTTTTTAACATTGAATGTAATATTGGAGCTGACTTGTATGTTAATATGTAGAAGTAAAAGAAAAATAAGTGAATCAGTTGGAATTACGTGGATTTCTGCTTTGATAAAAAAATAAACTAAAAAAAAAAAAGTGGATTTATTGTTCTAGTAATCTCAGTTGTAAACAGTCACAGTCTAAATAACACATGTAAAAGTTGTATCGGTCATATCTTTTATTGAGCACCCTGAGTTGACATACACAGTGCAGGGAGAAAAGTGAACCCCTAATGTAAAAACTAGTGATGAGCGAGTATACTCGTTGCTCGGGTTTTCCCGAGCACACTCGGGTGGTCTCCCGAGTACTTGTGAGTAGGGTTGAGTGACTTTCACTTTTTTAGGGTCGAGTCGGGTTTCGCGAAACCCGACTATCTCAAAAGTCGAGTCGAGTGAAATAGGCCGATTATCGCGAAAAGTCGGGGATCGACCGAAACACGAAACCCAATGCAAAGTCAATGGGAAATATCTCTCTCTCTCTACACATTGCAAATCGCTACAGTGCACAGGCGAGAAGATGGCGATAGGCGTGCACGCCCCTAAGATCTGTCATCACTCTGCCCACGCTCCTTCATTGGCTGAAAAAATGGCGCCAAACGAGTCATACGAAACACGACTTTGGCGCGAAGATCGCCGACCGCATGGCCGATCCCACACTAGGATCGGGTCGGGTTTCATGAAACCCGACTTTGCCAAAAGTCGGCGACTTTTGAATTTGTTCGATCCATTTCGCTCAAGCCTACTTGTGAGTGCTTGGAGATCTAGTTTTCGTTGCCGCATGATTTGCGGCTGCTAGACAGCTTGAATACATGTGGGGATTCCCTAGCAACCAGGCAACCCCCACATGTACTCAGGCTGGCTAGCAGCTGTAAATCATGCAGCTGCCTTAACAAAAACTAAATCTCCCAGCACTCACAAATACTCGGAGACCACCAGAGCGTGCTCGGGAAAACCCGAGCAATCCGTATACTCGCTCATCACTAGTAATAACCTATAGATACATCCTTTGCAGGGATCACACAACTTCAGGGTGGATGGCGCTGCTTCAGAGCGGGTCCAGAGAGTCTCTCTGCCATGGATTTATGGGAAAACATTCACTTAGATGAGGAGACAGCACTCAACTATTTATTCTTCTCTTAAAATAACTTTATTAATTCACTGTAAAATTGTGATTATTATTGTATACATTTAGCATGAAGGACATTATTACATCTGACAATTTTGGCAGTAAATTAATAAAGCACAAGAGAAAGGAAGAAATCAATGTTCA
The DNA here is from genome assembly GCF_032444005.1 of Ranitomeya imitator. Classification (NCBI taxonomy): domain Eukaryota; kingdom Metazoa; phylum Chordata; class Amphibia; order Anura; family Dendrobatidae; genus Ranitomeya; species Ranitomeya imitator. Next base: position 363,052,741 of record NC_091285.1, read on the forward strand.
TGACCCATTAATACAAGCAGAAGTATGGCTGCATCTGAGCAAATTAACCAGTTTAAGATCAGGCCATTTATTATTATTATACATTTTTATAGCGCCATTTATTCCATGGCGCTTTACATGTGAACGGGGCAAATATAGACAAGCACAATAAACATGAGTAAAACAAGGCACACAGAAGTACAGGAGGAGAGAGGACCCTGCCCGCGAGGGCTCACAGTCTACAGGGGATGGGTGAGGATACACTAGGTGAGGGTAGAGCTGGTCATGCGGCAGTTCAGTAGACTGGGGATCACTGCAGGTTGTTGGCTTGTCGGAAGAGGTGTGTCTTCAGGTTCCTTTTGAAGGTTTCTGTGGTAGGCGAGAGCCTGATGTGATGGGGTAGAGTGCCAGAGTAGGGGAAGCATGGGAGAAGTCTTGGATGTGGTTGTGGGAAGAAGAGATGAGAGAGGAGTAGAGAAGGAGATCATGAGACGATCAAAGGTTGCGTGTAGGTAGGTACAGGGAGACCATGTCACAGATGTATGGAGGAGACTGGTTGTGGATGGCTTTGTATGTCATTGTTAGTGTTTTGAACTGTAGCCTCTGAACAATAGGAAGCCAGTAAAGGGCCTGGCAGAGATGAGAGGCTGGGGAATAACGGGGTGACAGGTGGATTAGTTGGGCAGCAGAGTTTAGGATGGATTGGAGTGGTGCCAGAGTGCTAGAGGGGAGGCCAGAGAGTTAAAGGTTGCAGTAGTCGAGGCAGGAGATGATAAGGGCGTGCACTAGTGTTTTTGTGGTTTCATGGTCAAGAAATCCGGGAAATGTTTTTGAGTTGGAATCGGCAGGAGGAGGCAAGGGCTTGGATATGTGGCTTGAAAGAGAGGGTAGAGTCAAGGATCACCCCGAGGCATCGAGCGTGCGGGACCGGGGAAAGTGAGCAGCCATTGACATTGATGGATAGGTCCGGTGGAGGGGTAGAGTGAGGTGGGGGAAAGATGATGAATTCTGTTTTGTCTATGTTCAGTTTTAGAAAACGAGCAGAATAGAAGGATGAAATAGCAGACAGACATTGTGGGATTTTGGTCAGTAAGGAAGTGAGGTCAGGTCCAGATAGATAGATCTGCGTGTCATCAGCGTAGAGCTGATATTGTAAACCGTAGGATTCTATGAGCTGTCCCAGGCCGAAGATGTAGATGGAAAAGAATAGGGGTCCTAGAACTGAGCCTTGGGGAACAACGACAGACAGGGGGCGAGATGAGGAGGTGGTGTGGGAGAGAGAGACACTGAATGCCCGGGTGTTAGATATGATGAGATCCAGGATAGCGCCAAGTCTGTGATGCCAAGAGAATCTGTAACAGGAGGGAGTGGTCCACAGTGTCGAAGGGGGAGGAGGACAGAGTAGTGTCGCACCATCACCCTGTTCTTGACCGGGCACATTTTAGTTTTTTTTCCATACATGCAGTTTTCAAGAGCTGTAACATTTATTATCGTTCGGATATTCAAGTAATTTTTGTATCTTTTTTTCATGATGCATCGTGTTTAATTTTATGTTACTGTCATACTTCCTCTTATTTTTTGTGCTATCAGGTGATATTGGTGGAAAATTAAGGGAAATAAGCATCTGTTTGTTCCCTTTTTTATGATCACGCAGGACCACTATAAAATGCATTTAAAAATGTACTCCCCATTCTGTGAAAAATAGTTTTATATTTTGGACACTTTTTCTTCAGGGAGCAGAACTAGTAACAACAACTTGGATTCACAGTGCCATCTTTTATGCATTTGTTTTTACTTGTTTTTTTTTCATTTATTTTACACATTGTGCCCTCTATAAGGTCATAAAAGACCTTTTGGGGAAATTTGAATATTTTCATTTTCATCTTATTTCCTTTGTAACTGTTGTTGGTACTGTATATTAGCTTCAGTTTCCAAGTGAATGTAGCCTCCTGGCAGCATAGTAGAGTTGACTGCGCCCAGCAGCTACTGTTCCCTCCCTATACACAGCAATCACATGCCCACTGTGTATGCAGGAGTGCCAACAGCACTTCCTATTACTCTGGGCACAGTGATGCTTTAGCACTGTGTATACAACAATGGAGAAGACAGAGACAGTAATAAACCATCTGTGCCTTCTCTATGATGACTCCAATTGTCTCTGGCAATTGTCTCTATGTAGTAAAGTTCTAGAATGTCCCTGCAGAATAGGAGCAGAACTACCCAGATGCTTAAAGTCTTTGGACGGTCTAGAGGCAGTTACATGTTGACAAAGCTCCCTGGGCCAGATGGAATTCATCCACGGATATTGAAGGAGTTGAGCTCAGTAATTGACAAATCTCTATATCAGGGTCTGTGCCACAGGATGGCTGATGTAGCTCCAATATTTAAGAAAGGTAAGAAGGTGGACCAAGGCAACTATGAGGATCAGTAGTGTGCAAAAGTTTTTAAGGTGTTATAGTGAAGGAAATAATTATTTGACACCTTGCTAATTATGTAAGTTTGTATACTGACAAAGACATGATCATTCTATAATTTTAAGAGTAGGTTAATTTTAACATTGAGAGATAGAATGTGAAAAATAAAATCCAGAAAATCACAGCCGGCACCAGCCTGCAGAAGCGTTTTTTCAACAGTCTGCATTATGAATATATACACCATGTTCCAAATTATGCAAATTGGATTTAAGTGTCAAAGATTTAATTGTTTTGTTTTTCAAATAAACTCGTGGATGGTATTGTATCTCAGGGCTCAATGGATCACTGAAATCAATCTTAAACACATGTGATAATTAGTTTTCCAGGTGATTCTAATTAAAGGAAAACTACCTAAAAATGATGTTCCACATTATTAAGCAGGCCACAGTTTTCAAGCAACATGGGAAAGAAAAAGGATCTCTGCTCCCTAAGGCTACGTTCACACGGTGCGGTTTTTGCTGCGGATCCGCAGCCGTTTTCCATGTGGGGTACAGTACAATGTAACCCTATGGAAAACGAAACCCTCTGTGCCGACGATCCTGAATTTCCCCGGAAAAACCGCGCGGAAACGCTGCGGAAAAAAATAAGTACCATGTCAATTCTTTCTGCGGATTCCTCTGCGGGTTTCCGACTGCACCAATAGGAAAGTGCAGTTGGAAACCCGCAGAGGAATCCGCAGAAGAAAATGCAGGAAAATCCGCAGTGCAAAATGCAATGATTTTGCACTGCGGATTTTCCAAAAAAGGACCTGAAAAATCCGCAGGAAATTCAGGATCGTGTGAACGTAGCCTAAAAGCATCAAATAGTGCAATGCCTTGTACAAGGGATGAAAACATTAGATGTTTCCATAAAACTTAAGTGTTATCATTGTACTGTTAAGAGATTTGTGGCTGAATCTGAGCACAGACGTGTTCGTGCTGATAAAGGCATAACGAGGAAGGTTTCTGCCAGACAAATTCATGGGATTAAGAGAGCAGCTGCCAAAATACCATTACAAAGCAGCAAACAGTTATTTGAAGCTGCTGGTGCCTCTGGAGTCCCTCGAACCTCAAGGTGTAGGATCCTTCAAAGGCTTGCTGTGGTGCATAAACCTAATATTCAGCCACCCTTAAAGTGTTCACAAGCAGAAATAGTTAAAGTGGGCCCAGACATGCATGAACACTAATTTCCAAATAGTCTTGTTTACTGATGAGTGTCGAGCAACCCTGGATGGTCCAGATGGATGGAGTAGTGGATGGTTGGTGGATCGCCACCATGTCCCAACAAGGCTGCGACGTCAGCAAGGAGGTGGAGGAGTCATATTGTGGGCCAGAATCAGAATCACGGGGAAACAGCAGGTAGGACGCTTTAAGGTTCCTGAAGGTGTGAAAATTACCTCTGCAAAGTATTTAGAGTTTCTGACTGACAACTTTGTTCCATGGTCTAAAAAGCAGAAACGTGCCTTCAGGAGCAAAATCATCTTCATGCATGACAATGCACCATCTCATGCTGCAAAGAATAGTGGAGTCATTGGCTGCTATGGGCATAAAAGGAGATAAACTCATGGTGTGGCCACCATCTTCCCCTGACCTCAACCCTATAGAGAACCTTTGGAGTATCATCAAGCAAAAGATCTATGAGGGTGGGAGGCAGTTCACATCAAAACAGCAGCTCTGGGAGGCTATTCTGACTTCATGCAAAGAAATACAAGCAGAAACTCTCCAAAACCTCACAAGTTCAGTAGCTGCAAGAATTGTGAAGGTGATATCAAAGAAGAGGTCCTATGTTAACATGTAACTTGGCCTGTTAGCTATTTAACTCCAAAACATCCTTTTTTGTTCAGTGAATGTGACCTCCTAATGCTGCAAATTCCTCAAATGAGCATTTTCAGTTCTTTAAAACATATCAAATGTTTAGAAATTCTACTGTGCCTAATAATTTGGAACAGTGCATTTTGAGTTTTTATTCATTTTGGAGATTATATTGTTATTATTGGGATGTTTCTTCAATAAAATGTGATGTATAATCTAAATGGGTGATGACTTTATTAGACTGTCATTTGCAATGACCATTTGGGAAAATCTGTGAAAAATATCAATGGCATAATAATTTGGAACATGGTGTAATCAGAGCACCACATACCCCAACCCCTCCTTGGGGCATGAGCATATTAGCACAAGACTGAAAATAAAGACTAAATTTAAAAAAGCACAAGTCGATTTTCACCAACCAAGGTATTTAATCAGTATAACGGCACCGACCTGAGGTTCCCTTTAAGGCTGCCGTCACACTATCAGTATTTGGTCAGTATTTTACATCAGTATTTGTAAGCCAAAACCAGGAGTGGGTGATAAATGCAGAAGAGGTGCATATGTTTCTACTATACTTTTCCTCTATTTGTTCCACTCCTGGTTTTGGCTACAAATACTGATGTAAAATACTGACCAAATACTGCTAGTGTGACGGCAGCCTAAAAGTGTTGTTTTTTTGTCTGTAACACCATATTTTGAGGCCTTTGTTGTAAAGGAGCTCTGCTGTGTGGGTTCTTTTTTGGCAGGATGATCTGAAGATCTCATTTACAGCAGGTGAAAAGTATTGATCACCTCACCAATTTTCTAAACAAATATATTTGTAAAGGTGCTATTCATATTAAGTTCTCACAAGATGTCAATAACAACCCATCCAATCTAGACAGGCAAAGAAATCAAACCATAAAGTCCATAAATTAAGTTATATGTAATATTTAGTAATGAGCGAGTATACTCGTTACTCGGGTTTTGTTGCTCGGGTGATCTCCGAGTATTTGTGAGTGTTCGGAGATTTAGTTTTTGTCCAGGCAGCTGCATGATTTACGGCTGCTAGCCAGCCTGAGTACACGTGGGGGTTGCTTGGTTGCTAGGGAATCCCCACGTATTCAAGCTGTCTAGCAGTCGCAAATCATGCAGCAGCGTCAACAAAAACTAAATTTTTGAGCACTCACAAGTACTCGGGAGACCACCCGAGCAACGAGTATACTCGCTCATCACTAGTGATAATGAAAAATGACAGAGGGAAAAGTATCGCACACACTTAGGGTATGTGCACACGATGCAGATTTAGTGCAGAAAAATCTGCTGCAGTTCTGCACTAAATCTGCATCGCCTGGCAGAATCTGCAGGTGCGTTTTTTATGCGTTTTTGATGCGTTTTTTGAGCACAAATCTGCACAAAAAACGCATGAAAAACGCATCAAAAACGCACCTGCAGATTTCTATTATGGAGGGGTGCAGAAACGCTGCAGAACTGCACAAAAGAAGTGACAGGCACTTCTTTGAAAACTGCAGCGTTTCTGCACAGATTTTTCTGCACCATGTGCACAGCTTTTTTTTTTTCCCATTGATTTACATTGTACTGTGATCACAGTGCAGTTCTGCAGCGTTTCTGCTGCAGAAAAATCTGCAGCAGTTCTGCACTAAATCTGCATCGTGTGCACATACCCTTACTGAAATGTAATACTTCGTACAAAATCCTTTGTTGATGAAAAGAGCTTCAAGAAGCCTCCTGTATGGAGAAACTAGTCGCATGCATTGCTTACATGTGATTTTGTCCCATTCTTCCACACAAACAGCCTTCAAATCAGGTGGGCTCCTTTTATGAACTCTGAGCTTTAGTTACTTACATGAATTTTCTATTCGATTCAGGTCAGGTGTTTGGCTGGGCCGTTCTAGCAGCTTTATTTTCTCTCTCTGAAACCAATTGAGCGTTTCTTTAGCTGTGTGTTTGGGATCATTTTCTTGCTGAAATGTCCAACCTCGTTTGATCTACATCATCCTGGCAGATGGCAGCAGATTTTTATCAAGAATGTCGTGGTACATTTGTCCATTCATCCTGCCTTCAATTATATGAAGTTTGACAAGTGCCATAGGCAGAAAAACGGCCCCACTCCATGATGTTCCCACCTTCAAACTTCCCTGTTTCTATGGTGTTTTGGGGGTGATATGCAGTGTCTTTTGGCCTCCAAACATGGTGTGTATTATGGAATCCAAACAGTTCGATTTTGGTCTCATTTGACCAGATTATATTCTCCCATAATTTCACAGGCTTGCCTAAATGTTGTTGAGTGAACTTTAAATGCTCTTGAACAGGCTTTTTGTTCAGCAATGGGGTCTTGCGTGGTAAGCATGCATACAGGCCATGGAGGTTGAGTGCATTACTTATTGTTTTTCTTTTAAGCAATTCTAGGTCTTTTTTTTAGCTTTCCACGTGTGGTCCTTGGCTCTTGGACAACTCTTCTGATAATTCTTTTCACTCTGAAATCTTAGTGAAATGTTGTTCTTTCCACTTCTAGATTATGGCCCCAAGAGTGCTGACTAGACCCTTCAGTAGTATAGAAATTCTTCTGGATCAGTATGTTTTGCAACAATAAGGTGGCGAAGGTCTTAATACAGCTCACTGGTTTTACCCATCTTGAGATGTTTCTGCTGTGACACCTTGGTAATGAGACACCTGTTTATAGACCATCAGTTGAACCAGCTGATATTACGTGTCACTAAGTGGCAGGATTGCATTCTAATTACTGATAGATTTCGGCTAGTGTCATGACTTTCCACATCTTTTTGCACCACTCTTTCTTCAGGTGTTCAATATTTGTTCCTGTGTCTTTTCTCATTATTACACATAACTTGTGGACATCTGTGTGTACTGTACCTTTATATAATTATATTCACTTAGAAAATTTGTGACGTGTTCAATACTTACTTGACCCGCTATATACCACTTTACATTCAACTTTTTTGCTCTTTTTTAAAAAAAAAATATATTTTTGGTGGCAAGGTCACACAACAGTACTGTTTTTGATTACGGTATTTGCAGTGCTCATCATACAAGTAATTACGGTACTCTCTCCAAAACCAGGTATCTGCATAATGATTTATTGTTAAGTGAAGAGCAAATAATAGAAATAATAAGCAATGCAGAATTGGATCTCTATTGGGTGCTCTGTAGTGGCGAGAGTGACGGATCGCGAGAGTGACGGATCATGTGTGACCCTTAGCACTCTGTGTATCAAATGGACCTCTGCATTTCTATACACTTCAAAAACCAGGCGCCGCCATATTGTAAAGGAGAATGTTGTACCGGTCATCTAAATAGAGTTTTTAACAGCATGTAATTGTAAATATTCTTAATTTAGTATAATCTAATCAGTGGATATGAATGATATGTAATGGTGAGACAGCCTTCATGCACCAGTATTTTGATACCAGAATCATGATCGGACAAAAATATTAGGCAGAAATCTTTTCATTATATTCCTGTGTTTATTATCCAGTCCTACATTTAAAAATAGTGATGAAAAATGCTAACCAGTCTGAAATAGGTGACTGAGGTCTAAATCTATTCCACTAGTGCATTTTATAGACTGTTCATAATACTGTACAATAAAGCCAGAAAAAGAAAAGCAGAGCCCCCAGAAACGAATTCCATTTCCATAAGGCTATATTATTTGTAAGTTAAACTCTTGCAAATTTCATCCCACAAAGTAGCCATTACCATAAAAATCACATAGTACAACATATTGGGCTTTTGTTACTGTAACGTGATGGGACTCTTACAGCGCCTCACTTTCCTAATATATTCGTCAAACTGAACAAGATGCTGGAAGTGAACTGTATACGGGATTAAAGGAATCTGTCAGCAGGATATCACACTGCTAACTATATATGCATGTAGCTCACAGGCAAAGCCAGCAAAATCTTTACACGGCCAGTCCGTTCCTGTCACTGAGAAATCAGGCTCATTTGAATAGAAATTCAAGCTCTTAAGCACTCTGGTAGATCTGAAGCCATAGCGGTATTTGAAGCCCAGCACCACCGCCTCCTGCTTGACTGACAATTCTTTTGACTGAAGTCACACAGCATAGAGGCTGCAGTTATGCAGGAGGCGGTGGTGCTGGGCGGGAGTAACAGAGGCTTCAGTTCTACAATAGTCCTTCAGCCTCATTTGCAGATCAATTTAACCCCTTAACCCCGGAGCTTTTTTCGCTTTTGCGTTTTTCGCTCCCTTCCTTCACAGAGCCATAACTTTTTTATTTTTCTGTCAATATGGCCATGTGAGGGCTTATTTTTTGCGGGACGAGTTGTACTTTTGAACAACACCATTGATTTTACCATGACGTGTACTAGAAAACGGGAAAAAAATTCCAAGTGCGGTGAAATTGCAAAACAAAAGTGCAATCCCACACTTGTTTTTGTTTGGCTTTTTTTTTGCTAGGTTCACTAAATTCTTAACCCCGTCACGACCTCCGCCGTACTATTACGTCCGAGGTCAGATCCCCCGCTTTGATGCAGGGCTCCGGTGCTGAGCCCACCTCAAAGCCGGGACTTATCAGCTGCTTTGAACAGCTGACATGTGCCCCCAATAGCGGTGGGTGAAATCGCGATTCACCCACCGCTATTAACTAGTTAATTGCCGCTGTCAAATGCTGACAGCGGTATTTAACCGCTGCTTCCAGCTGGAAATGAGCGCATCACCGACCCCGTCACATGACCAGGGGTCAGCGATGCATCAGGATGGTAACCATAGAGGTCCTTAAGACCTCTATGGTTACTGATGCCGGATTGCTATGAGTGCCACCCAAACCTACACATTTGGTATCGCCGCATTCAGAATCGCCCGATCAATAAAAAAAAAGGATTAACCTGATCGCTAAACGGCGTAGCGACAAAAAAATTTGAAGCGCCAGAATTACGTTTTTTTGGTCGCCACGACATTGCTTTAAAATGCAATAATGGGCAATCAAAAGAACGTATCTGCACCAAAATGGTATCATTAAAAATGTCAGCTCGGCAGGCACAAAATAAGCCCTCACCGAACCCCAGATCACAAAAAATGGATACGCTACTGGTAATGGAAAATTGAGCAATTTTTAAAGTTTGGAATTTCTTTTTTTACCACTTAGATAAAACGTAACCTAGACATGTTTGGTGTCTATGAACTCGTAATGACATGAAGAATCATAATGGCCGGTCAGTTTTAGCATTTAGTGAACCTAGCAAAAAAGCCAAACAAAAAACAAGTGTGGGATTGCACTTTTTTTGCAATTTCACTGCACTTGGAATTTTTTTCCCATTTTCTAGTACACGACATGCTAGAACCAATGGTGTCGTTCAAAAGTACAACTCATCCCACAAAAAATAAGCCCTCACATGGCCATATTGACGGAAAAATAAAAAAGTTATGGCTCTGGGAAGGAGGGGAGTGAAAAATGAGAAAAAAAGAGAAAAGGGCAAGGTCGTGAAGGGGTTAAACTGACCTGCCATTTTGATTCTCCAGGTCATTACGAGTTTACAGACACCAAACATGTCTAGGTTCTTTTTTATCTAACTGGTGAAAAATATTCCAAACTTTGCTAAAAGAAAAAAACAAACCTGCAATTTTCTGATACCCGTAGCTTCTCCATTTTTCGTGATCTGGGGTCGGGTAGGGGCTTATTTTTTGTGTGCTGAGCTGACGTTTTTAATGATACCATTTTGGTGCAGATACGTTCTTTTGATCGCCCGTTATGGCATTTTAATGCAATGTTGCGGCGACCAAAAAAACGTAATTCTGGCGTTTTTACTTTTTTTTAATCGCTACGCCATTCAGCGATCAGGTTAATCCTTTTTTTTTTTTCGGGCAATTCTGAACGTGGCAATACCAAATATGTGTAGGTTTGATTTTTTTTTATTGTTTTATCTTGAATGGCGCAAAGAAGGGGGGGGGGGGGGGTGATTTGAATTTTTATATTTTTTTTATTTTTTTCAAGCTGCGACAACTTGATCGGCTCTGCTACATAGAGGCGATGCTCAGATCGCCTCTGTTGCAAAATTACAGACTTTCTATGAGCGCCGACCTCAGGGTGGCGCTCATAGCAATCCGGCATCAACAACCATAGAGGTCTCAAGGAGACCTCTGGTTGTCATGCCGACGCACCAATGACCCCCAATCATGTGAAGGAGGACACTGGTGCGCGCAATTCTGGCCGGATGCGCTTGTTAAATGCCGCTATCAGAGTTTGACAGCGGCATTTATCTAGTTAATAGGCACGGGTGGATCGCGATTCTACCCGCGCCTATTGCAGGCACATGTCAGCTGATCTAAACAGCTGACCTGTCCTGGCTTTGATGCGGGCTCACCGCCGGAGCCCACATCAAAACGGGGATACTGCCATTGGACATACTATTCTGTCCAATGGCAGTAAGGGGTTAAACACTGACTTCTGAGTATCAGGAGGAATGCACTAGCCATGTAAAGGAATTGCTGGACCTATCTTTGAAGCACCACTCCAGCGTTTTTAATCGTGGTGCTGTAATGGTGGACCTAATATTACACTTACCACCCACCATGAGCTGTTCCCAGTGCTGCCATCTTGTGACCCCGCAACTTCTGACTGACAGGAAGCCACGAGTAACGGTTAAACGCTCCCAATGCAAGTCCATGAAAACCAGAACAAGACGTTCTCCAGTCTGTGCCAGCAAACAAGAGTGATCCAGCATGCCACAAACTGCTGCAGACCGACTGGAGCGGATAACAGCAGAGGACGGTAGGTGGTAAGTAAAAGGCTAAGTGTCAGGGTCTTATATTAGTAGCACCATTCCAGTGTAAAAAAACAAAACGCTGAAGTGGCGCTTTAAGGGAGCTACATATAAATAGTTTAGAGGGTGTAATCCTGCCAGCAGGCTCCATTTCAGGGCAGCACATCCCAGTAAAATACCAGTTTCTTTACAGAAGGCTTTAGTTAGAACCACACACAGCCCAGTTCATATACAGTAGTGTGATAGAACACTCCACATATCACACGTTGACCAGTATGTGGGTTTTTTTTTATCAATCATAGCTGAGAACTAGTTTACATACATTTTTAAAAACCCAAGCAAGCACCAATCAGAATTCAGTACCTATTTTTGTATGCGATATAAAACAATATCCCTATGTGAACAACATCTTTTTAATTGCATAGTATACAATGATACATTACAGTGTACCAAAACTGAGGAACAATATAGTTTACATAGAAATGTGAAACATAAGTCACAACCCTCTGTCATGATACAGACTTAAAAGGGGTATCTCCGGTAGCATATCCCAATATGTAGCATGTAATAATGATAATATTAGCAAATACCTCCAATTAGAAATGTAGTACAGTTCTTCTGATTGACTATGTCACTTACCCCATGTGCAGGGCATTACAGTAGCTTAGGTATCCATGTTTACAACCACGCGTAAAGTGATAGTTAGGTAGACAGCTCTCAGTGGTTGTAACCATGGATACCTAAGCTGCACATTGCCCTGAACATGGTGTAAGCAATATAGTGAATTAGAAGAACTATACTACATTTCTAACTGGAGGTATTTGCTAATATTGTTATTATTACACATACTACATATTGGGACAGGATCTTGGAGCTGGGAATACCCCTTTAACATAGATTTATAGTTTGATGTACTGTACATTATTGGAATAGAAATGAGGAGAAGAAAACTATTGGTAAGAGCAGACACATCAGTCTCATTGAATGGCGCAATATAATAAGGCGCGACTGTCATTCATTAGAAAGAGCCTGGTCTACTTTCTGGCGAATAACTGCAGTCACATACGTCTGGTTGTTATTTTAAAGGGGTAATCCAGTCTTTTGATAAAAGTGGACTACAGACTTCCAAATCCTCACAGCAAGCGCATTGCACACTGTCAGGATTCTCCAGGTCATGTGACTGCAGACTTAGCAAAAGACTGGACAACCCCTTTAAGGGAAACGAGAGGGCTGTGTCTGATCTTACCAATAATGTATCCAACCATAAACCTATGCTAAGTCTTATCATGCCAGAAGGGTTCGCTATGTGTTTCATATGTCCTATATACAGTGCCTACAAGTAGTATTCAACCCCCTGCAGATTTAGCAGGTTTAATAAGATGCAAATGAGTTAGAGCCTTCAAACTTCAAACAAGAGCAGGATTTATTAACAGATGCATAAATCTTACAAACCAAAAAGTTTTGTTGCTCAGTTAAATTTTTATAAATTTTAAACATAAAAGTGTGGGTCAATTATTATTCAACCCCTAGGTTTAATATTTTGTGGAATAACCTTTGTTTGCAATTACAGCTAATAATCGTCTTTTATAAGACCTGATCAGGCCAGCACAGGTCTCTGGAGTTATCTTGGCCCACTCCTCCATGCAGATCTTCTCCAAGTTATCTAGGTTCTTTGGGTGTCTCATGTGGACTTTAATCTTGAGCTCCTTCCACAAGTTTTCAATTGGGTTAAGGTCAGGAGACTGACTAGGCCACTGCAACACCTTGATTTTTTGCCTCTTGAACCAGGCCTTGGTTTTCTTGGCTGTGTGCTTTGGGTCGTTGTCTTGTTGGAAGATGAAATGACGACCCATCTTAAGATCCTTGATGGAGGAGCGGAGGTTCTTGGCCAAAATCTCCAGGTAGGCCGTGCTATCCATCTTCCCATGGATGCGGACCAGATGGCCAGGCCCCTTGGCTGAGAAACAGCCCAACAGCATGATGCTGCCACCACCATGCTTGACTGTAGGGATGGTATTCTTGGGGTCGTATGCAGTGCCATCCAGTCTCCAAACGTCACGTGTGTGGTTGGCACCAAAGATCTCGATCTTGGTCTCATCAGACCAGAGAACCTTGAACCAGTCAGTCTCAGAGTCCTCCAAGTGATCATGAGCAAACTGTAGACGAGCCTTGACATGACGCTTTGAAAGTAAAGGTACCTTACGGGCTCGTCTGGAACGGAGACCATTGCGGTGGAGTACGTTACTTATGGTATTGACTGAAACCAATGTCCCCACTGCCATGAGATCTTCCCGGAGCTCCTTCCTTGTTGTCCTTGGGTTAGCCTTGACTCTTCGGACAAGCCTGGCCTCGGCACGGGAGGAAACTTTCAAAGGCTGTCCAGGCCGTGGAAGGCTAACAGTAGTTCCATAAGCCTTCCACTTCCGGATGATGCTCCCAACAGTGGAGACAGGTAGGCCCAACTCCTTGGAAAGGGCTTTGTACCCCTTGCCAGCCTTGTGACCCTCCACGATCTTGTCTCTGATGGCCTTGGAATGCTCCTTTGTCTTTCCCATGTTGACCATGTATGAGTGCTGTTCACAAGTTTGGGGAGGGTCTTAAATAGTCAGAAAAGGCTGGAAAAAGAGATAATTAATCCAAACATGTGAAGCTCATTGTTCTTTGTGCCTGAACTACTTCTTAATACTTTAGGGGAACCAAACAGAATTCTGGTGGGTTGAGGGGTTGAATAATAAATGACCCTCTGAAAAGACTTTTCACAATTTAAAAAAAAAATAAACAAAGACATAACATTCTTTTTTGCTGCAGTGCATTTCACACTTCCAGGCTGATCTACAGTCCAAATGTCACAATGCCAAGTTAATTCCAAATGTGTAAACCTGCTAAATCTGCAGGGGGTTGAATACTACTTGTAGGCACTGTATACTATACCGTCCCCGGGCTTATGTGCACGGTAACAAAGATGCTGTCCACATAGGATTAATTGTTTTATACCGCCGTATTGAATTCTGGCTGGCGTTTTGCCTTTTAGTGCTCAACTATGCTTGATACAGAACCACAATGGTTGAAAACGCATCACATTGAACGCTATTTAACACCATTTAATGAGAATCCGTTTTGTTAGTTTGTATAGCCGATGAGGCCACAACACAACACCCACTTAGGGAAGGTGGGCGAGCATAGCCATGGAGTATGCCATTATACTTATCGATGAGATAATTGGGGCAGTGTAAAATGTACATATAAAATGTGGATAAACATCGGAAGTCTTTAACAAGATATAAAATGTTTACTTCTAATAAGCCTGCTCAACTAACAGTAGTGAGTCCAAGCAGCACCTAATGTGCCGGAGGCCAATACAGCACTGCAGAAGGCACATGTATTATTGATTTCACATACATTGACCTGCAAAATGTGAAAATTAAAGGGGTAATCCAGCATGAGGGGGACAAATGTCCACTTCCCCAGAATCAGCAGCTCTCATGTCTGTCTGTGTTGTCTCCAGTATTCACCTGATTGAGTATGAGGCACAATACTAAGCACACACCCAGGACAAGTGTCCATGTATTCTCATCCCAGACACCCCCTTTAAACACCAGATAGACTTCCGAGAAACACTGATGTTGGTTTTAAACAGAAGTTTGTCTGATTTGCAAAGGCAATTCATTAGTGTACTACAGCATTACAGTATTCATCACCATTATTGATTGTTACCATATAATAATCCTTAAGAAACATCTACCCTACATTCCACCATTGTATAAAAAAGCTCTATATGGAAGACCAGACATGTCTATGTAGTAGTACAAGGCACAGTACATCAGACCATGTCCTCTCAAAGCTGCATTATTAGTTTGCAGGCTTGAAATCCCAGGAAATACATAAAAAATGGCCTCCCGTATATAGTGATCTTCAGGCACGCATATGGTATATACACACACGTGGTGTGACTGGTATACAGTAATCATATAGCTGTGCTTTCCATACAATGGAACATTTGTAAGTACACAAGGCATATTACCCAATCCTCCTCTTACAGAATAATAGGACACACCAAAATACAGCTCAGAAAGGTTTTCAAGAGTTTGAAACTTGGCTCAATAGGAAACTAAAGTGGCAAGGGTGTCCACCTGACATTCAGGCAACGTGTCAAAGTACTACAGTCCGGTTTCAGTTGAGATTTCAGGTTGTGTGCAGCTTAAGAGACTGTAGCCAATCCTGGAGCTTCAGATACACGGTGCCTCTCTGGGCTTCGGCCACAATCCATCTCTGGGTCTCACTCACCAAATTCAGAGTTGCTGAAAATAGCACCAAACACATTGGTTTTATTAGGCAGAATTCGGAATACTTACACATAACACATCAGTTTGTTTTTGGTGGGAGAGGGGGGTAATTTGCAAGATTTGACCTCGGAACATTATCCCAAACCCACAGTGCTAATGTATGTACTTATGAATTAGATGACACTAGGTTCATTGACTTATACATACCCGATTATGGTTTTCTAGGCAGCTCTTTGAACTCAACATTTCATTTTGGCCTCCCAACATAGTGTGTGAAAAAAATGGCCCCCGTCACTTAATTCAAACTGCAGCCTGTCTTAAGGTACCGTTACACTAAACGATTTACCAACGATCACGACCAGCGATACGACCTGGCCGTGATCGTTGGTAAGTCGTTGTGTGGTCGCTGGGGAGCTGTCACAAAGACAGCTTCTCCAGCGACCAACGATCCGGGGAAAGACTTCAGCATCGTTAAAACTGTCTTCAACGATGCCGAAGTCCCCGGGTAACCAGGGTAAACATTGGGTTACTAAGTGCAGGGCCGTGCTTAGTAACCCGATATTTACCCTGGTTACCATTGTAAAAAGTTAAAAAAAAAAAAACAGTACATACTCACATTTCCTGTCACGTCCCCCAGCGTCAGCTTCCCTGCACTGTGTAAGCGCCGGCCGTAAAGCAGAGCGGTGACGTCACTGCTGTGCTCTGCTTTACGGCCGGCCGGCGCTGACACAGTCAGTGCAGGGAAGCTGATGACGGACATGACAGGAATGTGAGTATGTACTGTTTTTTTTTTTAACTTTTACAATGGTAACCAGGGTAAATATCGGGTTACTAAGCGCGGCCCTGCGCTTAGTAACCCGATATTTATCCTGGTTACCAGTGAACACATCGCTGGATCAGCGTCACACACGCCGATTCAGCGATGACAGCTGGTGATCAGCGACCAAAAAAAGGTCCTGATCATTCCCCACGACCAACGATCTCCCAGCAGGGGCCTGATCGTTGGTCGCTGTCACGCATAACAATTTCGTTAACGATATCGTTGCTACATCACAAAAAGCAACGATATTGTTAACGAAATCGTTATGTGTGAAGGTACCTTTAGTCACGTCGGGGCAGACTGCAGTCTGAAAAGTCACAGTTCACTGTCAGAAGAGCTGTATCAAAAGCGCAAATCCCTCCATGAGCCAAGGAGAAGGACTGTGACATTAAAAGAAATATCTGACTGAGCAGGGATGGAAAGAAAATCCTTTGTTAGCAGAGAAGATTTATTTCTTGTGTGGTACACTTCACTGTAAGATGCGGTAGGTGTGCTTACTATACTGGTCTTCCAACTGTTGAGACACAGGTCTCGGGAGCGGAGTGTCTTCAGATTGCAGCCTGTTCCGACAAGTGACTAGGACAGGCATCTGTTTGAATTAAGTCAAGGGGAGGTGTGGGGGTGGCAATGACATTTTTTTACATTCTGGGAGAACCATTTTAAGGATCTGTTTTTACCAATGTAAACAAAGCAAGATACAGACTAATGATAATGGTTAATCTCATGACAGCGGAATTTAACAAGTGTCGGCGGGGTGTGTGTGCATCATTCCAAGCACCCATTGGTGCGCCCTAAATGGGATTGGCGTGGCGCCATGAAACCCAGGGGTCTGCTGAAAACCCCTGAGCCTGTCATCATGGTGCTCCTGTGAAAATCAGCCTGTAGCTGGTGTTTATAGGCGTGGAATTGCTGTATATGGCACAAGTGATCAGATGATCGCAGGTTCAAGTCACCTAAGGGGGCTAACAATATATTTTCCCCCAATAAAAATTAAGAAATAAAACAAAATAAATTAAAGAATACAAATATTTGGTATCACTGCATTCGTAAAACTCTGCTCAATCAAAATATTAAATAATTTAATCCAAACGGTAAAACTGTAAACTGTAACTAGAAGACAAATAAAAACCCAATAAGTGCAGTTTTTCAGCCAACGGAACAATACTAATAAAATGTAACAGGTGATCAAAATATTGTATCTACCCCAAGGGGGTATGTCAATAAAAACATAGACTGGGGGAATAAAAAGCAAGCTTTCACACAGCTCGATAACCTGAAAGTTTAAAACATTACGGCTCTTGGAAAATGTCGGCACAAGCAAAAATGTAACTTTTTTTACAAATTTGTTTTTACTACTTAAGTAAAATAAAAACTATACATGTTTTTGTGTCTGCGTAATCCTAATGTTTTTTAACTGAAGGAGACTGAGGGACAGGCCTGGTCACAGGTCCCTCTATCAACTGTCATTTTGTGGACAGGAAAACTGGGCAGTCTTTGAGTAATCTGGACTAACAAGTATAAAGGGGAGAACCTGTAATATTCACATTTTAGTGCCTCAAAATCATGCCCTCAAGATATTTGTTAAAATAAAGATAAAACACATCTAAAAAGAATCTGTCACCGGGTGTATGCGGCCGTCCCATCTGAGAGCAGCACAATGTAAGGACAGATACCCTGATTCCAGCGATATTTCACTTACTAGGCTGCTTGCTCCAGTTTGGATTCATAATAGTGATGAGCGAATATACTTGTTACTCGAGATTTCCGGAGCACGCTCGGGGGTCCTCCGAGTATTTTTTAGTGCTCGGAAACTTAGATTTTCTTGCCACTGCTGAATGATTTACGTCTGTTAGCCAGCATAAGTACATGTGGGGATTCCCTAGCAACCAGGCAACCCCCACATGTACTTATGCTGGCTAACAGATGTAAATCATTCAGCTGCGGCAAGAAAAACTACATTTCCGAGCACTAAAAAATAGGGATTTTTGTGTACTCACCGTAAAATCCTTTTCTCCGAGCCACTCATTGGGGGACACAGACCGTGGGTGTATGCTGCTGCCAATAGGAGGCTGACACTAAGTGATACAAAAAAAGTTAGCTCCTCCCCTGCAGTATACATCCTCCTGCTGGCTCTCAGCTAACCAGTTCGGTGCAAAAGCAGTAGGAGATCAATAACAATATATGAGCGTATAACATGTCATATTATATATGAGAGTATAGCATGTCAGATTATAAAAAACAATCATAAGCTAATAACAGGGTGGGAGCTGTGTCCCCCAATGAATGGCTCGGAGAAAAGGATTTTACGGTGAGTACACAAAAATCCCTATTTCTCCTTCGCCTCATTGGGGGACACAGACCGTGGGACGTCCCAAAGCAGTCCCTGGGTGGGGACAACAACAGATTAGGCCCTGTGTAACCGCTACTTACAAGTGCGCCACCGCGGCCTCCAGAGTCCGCCTGCCCAGACTCACATCTGTGGAGGTGTGGGAATTATAGTGCTTCAAGAATGCATGCGGACTGGACGAATCCGCAAGCTTGCAGGCGTGCCTTGCTGACGCCTGGTGCCTAGAACCCTTGATAGACAGGGAGATAGGCTGACATCTAGCACGGAAGGACTCCTGGATGGTGAAAAGAATTCACCATGTTATCATGGTCGATGAAACGGCTAAACCCTTCCTGAAAATGTCAGGAAGCCTTCCTCTACCGTCAGGAAGCCCAAATAAAACGTCCAACCTTCAGAAAGACGCCGTCCTCAAGACGTACCTACTCAGAGCACTCACTTCGTCCAGAATATGGGGGATCTTATTCCATTTTGTGGACTGGAGCCAAAAGAGATGAGGGAAGAACTATGCCCTCACAACAGTGGTAATACAGTACCACCTTGGTAACAAGGGATGGAGATGGCCTGAGGACAACCTTGCCTCGAAGGAAATAAGGGAAAAAAGTCTGAAAGAGCAGAGAAGCTAGCTCCGAAGACTCGTCAGAGTGAGAATATCGCAGAGGAGAACGGGACGACTTTCCCTGATAGTAAAGTCTGCCTGGATGAAAAAGGAGTCTACTGTAAGGCTCCTAGGAATAATAAGGTCCCAATGATCTAACGGTATGCGATAGGGAAGAACTACGTGTGAAAACTCCCTGTGAGAAAGTCCCTACTTGAGGTTGTGCTGCGATAAGGCGAGAAGATACTAGCTCCGCAAACAAAAAAATGGACGTGGTCAGTGCGGATCTCTGAGGATCACTGGGGCCCCTTTCTGCTTCCGAAAGGCTTTCGGAAGCAGTGGAAGGGGAGTTATGGAAACTGGTACCACGGCAGAACCAGAGCATGGAGAGCGATGGCTCTTGGATCTCGAGGCCGAACCACGAACTCGAGTACATTGGCCTTCAGTCTGGATGTCATCCTACCTACAACTGGAGAGCTCCAGTAAGGACAGATCTGATGGAAGACTTCGGGGTGAAGTTCCCACTGACTTGAGACGGAACCCTGACGGCTGAATTTGTTTGCCGTTCAGAGTTCTACTTCTGGGATATATACTGCCGAGATCACCGAATAATAGACTTCGGCCCATCAGAGAAAGTGAGGTACCTCGGTCATGGCGCCTGACCGTGGGTACCTGCTAGATGACTGACGTAAGGCACCGCCGTGGCATTATCCAATTGAATTCGGATAGGGAGACCCGCCAGAAGGCAGTGGACCTGCTGTAAGACTACCGTTCGGATCTCCAGAACAATGATGGGGAGAAGAAGACTGGCGTTGGAAGTTACTAATAACCATTGAACCGGGAGAAAGGCCCTGGATGAAGAAGGAGCTCAGAGACTATTGTCTGAAAGTCTGCTTGACTTGCTGAAAACGAGCGGAGCGAAGGAAACCGCTTCCATTGTCGTCACCATTTTTGCTCAGAACTCTCTTAGCAAATCGAATGAAATGAGGGGGTGAGTAATCAAGTCCTCAGAACTCTCCTTGCGCGAGCTCCCTGTTGAAGGGCCATGACCTTGTCTCGAGGAAGAATTACCATCCTTCTAGAAGTGTGCAGGATCATCCTCAAAAAGGATATCTGCTGGGCTGGAAATGAGGAGAACTTGTCTAAGTGTAGCTGCCAGCCCAGGAGAGAAGGTATCGCAAGAGATATAGACGACTCAGCGTAGTCCTGGAAGGGCGGCTAGACAGACCAAACAGGGCAGGACGAGCACGCCTCTAGAGTGCAAGAGAAACATGACATCCGCCATGACCCGAGCGAACACTCTGGGTGCGGAAGCAAGGCCGAAGGACAAGGTTGTGACTTGAAAATGCTGTTGAATGGCAAATGCTCACGAGGGAGTTTAGTCTCTGAAGCTCTGGCAAGTTCAGACAATATCCAATCCATATTCAGAGCCTTGTTGTCATCAAATCATTGGTGAGGGAGCAGGAAACGAAAAACTTCCGTTTTCTAGATGCCTGTATGTTTCTAGACGCCTGCACGTTTCTAGAATACTTGCGGCCCCTGCTAGCCGACGGCTCCCATGTAGGATAGGGACCATGTATATTGGTCCTGCGAGCACTCCAAACACAGAGGGTACACAGAGGGATTCAATCTCTTGGTCCGAGAACCATGGATTGGTCAGTGAAAAAGTCCACTGAGGGGAACTAGAGGATAAAGCTGGGGTCGGCGGCGGAGGGCTCCTCGGACTGATCAAGCGCCTTTAAGACCACGGAATACTGGTCATGCACCTTTAAGACCAGGAAATACTGGTCATACGCCTTTAAGACCAGGGAATACTGGTCATGCGCCTTTAAGACCAGGAAATACTGGTCATAAGCCTTTAAGACCAGAGAATACTGGACATGCACCTTTAAGACCAGAGAATACTGGACATGCACCTTTAAGACCAGAGAATACTGGTCATGCACCTTTAAGACCAGAGAATACTGGTCATGCACCTTTAAGACCAGAGAATACTGGTCATGCACCTTTAAGACCAGAGAATACTGGTCATGCACCTTTAAGACCAGAGAATACTGGTCATGCACCTTTAAGACCAGGGAATACTGGTCATGCGTTTTTAAGACCAGGGAATACTGGTCATGCGCCTTCAAGACTGGGAATCCTGGCCACATGCCTTTAAGACCAGGGAATACTGGTCATGTGCCTTTAAGACCAGGTACTTCCTTACCCAGGTACTGATGTAGAGTCGATGTGCCCCTTTAATGCAAAAATACTGTCACCCCAGTGTGAGCGGGCCGGGTGGACCAAGATGGCCACCGGGAGCTGCAGAGTTGATAAAATCTCGCAGAGAGCGAGAAGCGCCAATTTGGGGGGCGGAGCCACAGACACGATGTTGAATAGGCCCAAGCCGGGGCCTAAATTTCTGTAGCTGGCGGACGATACCAGTGGGTCGTTCCAGGCAAGACTTCCAGGATGCGGCCTACAAATCGGCCGAAGCCGGGGACTAAATTTTTGCAGCCATCCAGAGCGTTACCTCAGAGAGGTGGGCCACAGGGAAGTGGCTGAGGCTGCCTGTCAGCATGTGGATATCCCTCTGAAGATGGATCCACTCACCATTGGTGCGCGTCCCGGCATGGAGCCGCCGCGGATGTGGGTTTCAGCGCTGTTCTGTGCAGCGTGGACGGTGCAGGGATAAGCCTCAATCCATCATCCGTTTGTTAGGGAGGTGGAGAGGAACCGTCCGCCTCCTTGTGCCATCCGCTTTCACAGTGGTGGGACAGTGGGGGCTGCTCGGACGCCATAGAGAGGGGCCTCTGTACAGCCATGGAGTTCAGTCCGGGTGGACAGGCCAGTTGTCCGGCATTAGGCCTGGCTCCAGGAGAGGATACATGGAGGCGACACTCCATGTGGTCGCCTGCTGCTGGTGTGGGGAGATCGGGACCATGAAAGGAACCGTCGCCCCTGAAGTGAGCTCAGGCATGGCTTCCCACGTCGCAGGAAAGGGTACGGGGAGGAATACTCGCCGTGCTCGCCTGTTGATGGTTCGGGGGAGATCGGAACCTTGAAAGGAACCGTCGCCCCCTTCACTCCGTTAATTAAAAAATAAAAATTTACAGAAAAGTAAACAATAAAATAAAAACGTTGGGGTCTGAAACAGACCCATGTGCCTCCTACAGACACTAAGCAAGAACTGGTTAGCTGAGAGCCAGCAGGAGGGTGTATACTGCAGGGAGGAGCTGAGAGCCAGCAGGAGGGTATATACTGCACGGGAGGAGCCGAGAGCCAGCAGGAGGGTGTATACTGCAGGGAGGAGCTGAGAGCCAGCAGGAGGGTGTATACTGCAGGGAGGAGCTGAGAGCCAGCAGGAGGGTATATACTGCACGGGAGGAGCCGAGAGCCAGCAGGAGGGTGTATACTGCAGGGAGGAGCCGAGAGCCAGCAGGAGGGTGTATACTGCAGGGGAGGAGATCACTTTCTTTGTATCACTTAGTGTCAGCCTCCTATTGGCAGCAGCATACACCACGGTCTGTGTCCCCCAATGAGGCGAAGGGGAAATACTCGGAGGACACCCGAGCGTGCTCGGGAAATCTCGAGTAACGAGTATATTCGCTCATCACTAATTCATAACAGTTTTTAGCTGTGCTCTGTATGCTGAGCTCTGTACAACTGACATCTTTCTGTGTACGCTGTGTATAGGCACAAAATTGCCAATTAATGATGGGAGCGGGGACATACTGATAAGGAATTTAGATTGTAAGCTTCAATGAGGACAGTGATGATGATCATAATGTTTGCAAAGCGCTGCAGAATATGATGGTGTATATAAGTGAGCGTAATAAATAATCCGAACAACGAAAGCAATTGTTACCCTCCACCTCTCGTGTCTCCCCTTTTCCTCATAGATTGTAAGCTTGCGAGCAGGGCCCTCACTCCTCTTGGGATCTGTTTTTATTTATGTGTTCATTGTTATGCTGTAATGTCTATTGTCTGTACAAGTCCCTGAAATGTAAAGTGCTGCGGAATATGTTGACGCTATAGAAATAAAATTATTATTTATTATTATTATATAATAACACAGAGCTCATGAATATGGAGAACGACAATACAGCAGGTTTACAAATCTGCTGTTAGAGGGGATTTTATCAAAGCGGCTCCTAGTAGCCCAATGACACTTCGCTGGAATTAGGGTCCCTGTCTCTACATTACGCTGCTCTCAGTTTGGTAACAAATATCTCTTGACAGATTCGCTTTGAAAGGTGTTTAACCCCTT
Organism: Ranitomeya imitator; assembly: GCF_032444005.1. NCBI lineage: Eukaryota > Metazoa > Chordata > Amphibia > Anura > Dendrobatidae > Ranitomeya > Ranitomeya imitator. Next base: position 363,076,021 of record NC_091285.1, read on the forward strand.
CATGACCCAGCCTATTTTGACCTTAAAGACCTTGCCGTTTTTTGAAATTCTGACCAGTGTCCCTTTATGAGGTAATAACTCAGGAACGCTTCAACGGATCCTAGCGGTTCTGAGATTGTTTTTTTCGTGACATATTGGGCTTCATGTTAGTGGTAAATTTAGGTCAATAAATTCTGCGTTTATTTTTGATAAAAACGGAAATTTGGCGAAAATTTCGCAATTTTCACATTTTGAATTTTTATTCTGTTAAACCAGAGAGTTATGTGACACAAAATAGTTAATAAATAACATTTCCCACATGTATACTTTACATCAGCACAATTTTGGAAACAAAATTTTTTTTTTTGCTAGGAAGTTATAATGGTTAAAATATCACCAGCGATTTCTCATTTTTACAACGAAATTTACAAAACCATTTTTTTTAGGGACCACCTCACATTTGAAGTCCGTTTGAGGGGTCTATATGGCTGAAAATACCCAAAAGTGACACTATTCTAAAAAATGCACCCCTCAAGGTACTCAAAACCACATTCAAGAAGTTTATTAACCCTTCAGGTACTTCACAGCAGCAGAAGCAACATGGAAGGAAAAAATGAACATTTAACTTTTTAGTCACAAAAATGATGTTTTAGCAACAATTTTTTCATTTTCCCAATGGTAAAAGGAGAAACTGAACCATGAAAGTTGTTGTCCAATTTGTCCTGAGTACGCTGATCCCTCATATGTGGGGGTAAACCACTGTTTGGGCGCACGGCAGGGCTTGGAAGGGAAGGAGCGCCATTTGACTTTTTGAATGAAAAATTGGCTCCACTCTTTAGCGGACACCATGTCACGTTTGGAGAGCCCCCGTGTGCCTAAAATTTGGAGCTCCCCCACAAGTGACCCCATTTTGGAAACTAGACGCCCCAAGGAACTTATCTAGATGCATAGTGAGCACTTTGAACCCCCAGGTGCTTCACAAATTGATCCGTAAAAATGAAAAAGTACTTTTTTTCACAAAAAAATTCTTTTAGCCTCAATTTTTTCATTTTCACATGGGCAACAGGATAAAATGGATCCTAAAATTTGTTGGGCAATTTCTCCTGAGTACACCGATACCCCACATGTGGGGGTAAACCACTGTTTGGGTACATGGTAAGGCTCGGAAGGGAAGGAGCGCCATTTGACTTTTTGAATGAAAAATTATCTCCATCTTTAGCGGACACCATGTCGCGTTTGGAGAGCCCCTGTGTGCCTAAACATTGGAGCTCCCCCACAAGTGACCCCATCTTGGAAACTAGACCCCCCAAGGAACTTATCTAGATGCCTAGTGAGCACTTTAAACCCCCAGGTGCTTCACAGAATTTTATAATGCAGAGCCATGAAAATTAAAAAAAAAAATTTATTTTCTCAAAAATGATCTTTTAGCCTGCAATTTTTTATTTTCCCAAGGGTAAGAGGAGAAATTTGACCCCAAAAGTTGTTGTCCAGTTTCTCCTGAGTACACTGATACCCCATATGTGGGGGTAAACCACTGTTTGGGCACATGCCAGGGCTCGGAAGTGAAGTAGTGACGTTTTGAAATGCAGACTTTGATGGAATGCTCTGCGGGCGTTACGTTGCGTTTGCAGAGCCCTTGATGTGGCTAAACAGTAGAAACCCCCCACAAGTGACCCCATTTTGGAAACTAGACCCCGAAAGGAACTTATCTAGATATGTGGTGAGCACTTTGAACCCCCAAGTGCTTCACAGACGTTTACAACGCAGAGCCGTGAAAATAAAAAATCATTTTTCTTTCCTCAAAAATGATGTTTTAGCAAGCATTTTTTTATTTTCACAAGGGTAACAGGAGAAATTGGACCCCAGTAATTGTTGCGCAGTTTGTCCTGAGTACACTGATACCCCATATGAGGGGGTAAACCACTGTTTGGGCACACGTCGGGGCTCGGAAGTGAGGGAGCACCATTTGACTTTTTGAATACAAGATTGGCTGGAATCAATGGTGGCGCCATGTTGCGTTTGGAGACCCCTGATGTGCCTAAACAGTGGTAACCCCTCAATTCTACCTCCAACACTAACCCCAACACACCCCTAACCCTAATCCCAACTGTAGCCATAACCCTAATCACAACCCTAACCGCAACCCTAATTCCAACCCTAACCCTAAGGCTATGTGCCCACGTTGCGGATTCGTGTGAAATTTTTCAGCATCAGTTTTGAAAAATCCGCGGGTAAAAGGCACGGCGTTTTACCTGCGGATTTACCACGGATTTCCAGCGTTTTTTGTGCGGATTTCACCTGTGGATTCCTATTGAGGAACAGGTGTAAAACGCTGCGGAATCAGCACAAAGAATTGACATGCTGCGGAAAATACAACGCAGCGTTTCCGCGCGGTATTTTCTGCACCATGGGCACAGCGGATTTAGTTTTCCATAGGTTTACATGGTACTGTAAACCTGATGGAACACTGCTGCGGATCCGCAGCGGTCAATCCGCTGCGGATCCGCAGCCAAATCCGCACCGTGTGCACATAGCCTAATTCTAAAGGTAAGTGCACACACTGCGGAAAACGCTGCGGATCCGCAGAGTTCCCATGAGTTTACAGTTCAATGTAAACCTATGGGAAACAAAAATCGCTGTACACATGCTGCAGAAAAACTGCACGGAAACGCAGCGGTTTACATTCTGCAGCATGTCACTTGTTTCAGCGGATTCCGCAGCGGTTTTACAACTGCTCCAATAGAAAATCGCAGTTGTAAAACCGCAGTGAAATGTGCAGAAAAACCGCGGTAAATCCGCCATAAATCCGCAGCGGTTTAGCACTGCGGATTTATCAAATCCGCAGCGGAAAAATCCACAGAGGAACAGAATACGTGTGCACATACCGAAACCCTAACCCTAGCCCTAACCCTAACCCTATTCTAACCTTAGTGGAAAAAAAAAAAAAATTCTTTATTTTTTTATTGTCCCTACCTATGGGGGTGACAAAGGGGGGGGGGGGGAGGTCATTTATTATTTTTTTTACTTTGATCACTGTGATGGATTATATCTCAGTGATCAAAATGCACTTTGGAACGAATCTGCCGGCGCATGCGCAGTGCGCCCGCCATTTTGGAAGATGGTGGTGCCCAGGGAGAAGACGGACGGACCCCGGCAGGATCGGTAAGTATGATGGGGTGGGGGGGAGCACGGGGGGGGGGATCGGAGCACGGGGGGTGGGATTGGAGCGCGGGGGGTGGAACGGAGCACGGGGGGGTGGATGATGCACGGGGGGTGGATCGGAGTGCAAGGGGGTTGGATCGGAGCATGGGGGGGGGGTGATTGGAGCACGGGGGGAGCGGAGCATAGGACGGAGGGGAGCCGGAGCAGTGTACCGGACAGATCGGAGGGCTGGGGGGGGGCGATCGGTGGGGTGGGGGCACATTAGTGTTTCCAGCCATGGCCGATGATATTGCAGCATCGGCCATGGCTGGATTGTAATATTTCACCAGTTTTAATAGGTGAAATATTACAAATCGCTCTGATTGGCTGTTGAAAGTGAAACTGCCAATCAGAGCGATCGTAGCCACGGGGGGGTGAAGCCACCCCCCCTGGGCTAAACTACCACTCCCCCTGTCCCTGCAGATCGGGTGAAATGGGAGTTAACCCTTTCACACGATCTGCAGGGACGCGATCTTTCCATGACGCCACATAGGCGTCATGGGTCGGATTGGCACCGACTTTCATGATGCCTACGTGGCGTCATGGGTCGGGAAGGGGTTAAAATGGCAAGTAATGCAAGTTACTAAAAAACTTCTATTATAAGAGGTGCCCTGATATGAGTATCTTGGCTCTTGTCCTGTCCACTTTCAACATGCTGACATGTTACTAATACTGTGCACAAAAGGGGCTAGCTGGCTGCTCACGTCAGTAGAGAATATAGCAGACAAAGCCTGGCACTCAGAAGGATGCAGTGAATGATCATTCGTGTAATAGGCAATCTTTATCATGGTTAACGTTTCAGTCCTACATTAAGACCTCCACCAGAACGGACTGCCATAGTGTCAGGAAAAAGGCTGCAAGTGGAAGCGCTTGGTGCGGCGTCGCCCTGGAATGGTGGAACCATATGAGGGATTGGTTTTTGCAGTACGAGTTGTATTTTTGAATGACTCCGTTCTTTTACCATAAAATATACTGGAAAATTATATTTTAAAAAATCAATTCTGCATTTGCTTTTTGGCGTTTTGTTTTTTTGTCGTTCATTGTGCAGTGATACTGATCTGGATATATGAGTCTCGATACCAGACGTGGAGAGTTTTTTTTTTATAAAGTGGTGATGAACAATTCTGAAATTTTTATAAAAAGAAAAAAAATTGTTGCCTCTTATTTTCATGTGTACTACTGATTTATGACATAAAAATTAAAATAACAGTTACTCTTTAAAGATTATAATGAAATGGTCATAGCAGCAGTAGACATGTAATCTTAGATATACAACAATCTTGCTGCTAATGAAATGCTGTTACCAGGTCATGTTCCCTCATCAGAGAGCAGCATAATGTAGAGACAGAAACAGATTCCAGCCATGTGTCATTTAGGCTAGCTTCAAACTAGTGTTCAGCAGGGCAGCGGACGGCAGCCTTCTTCCTCAGTGAAGCCCCGCCCACTGTCGCGACTCTTCCTTCAGCTCCGCCTACATCTGCATGCGTTCTGTGTACCTATCCTTAACATTGGGTACGCAGGTCATGCGGATGTATGCGCATTCTAACGCATGCAAAATGCAACATGTTGCGTTTGATGCAGGTCAGCGCAGCATCAAGACGACACATGCAGAGGCATCCACATACATCCGCATGGCCTGCGTACCCAATGTTAGAGATGGGGTACGCAGAAAGCATGCAGATGTAGACGGAGCTGAAGGAAGAAACGCGGCAGTGGGCGGGCTTCACGGAGAAGAACGCTGCCATCCCCAGCCCTGCCGAACGCTAGTGTGAAACCAGCCTTATTGGGCTTCCTGCAGTAGTTTTCATATGTTATCAGTAGGAGATTATCACTAATGGACTAGTAAACCTGCTGCCATATAGTCCTCCTTATTCAGGATTTTTGTATAACCCCACCTCCACAACTGGCAATTTTCTGCCTATGCACAGTGTACACAGAAAGCTGCCAATCAGTGATGTGGGCGGGGTTATACAAAGCTCAGCATTCAGAGAACTGCTAGATCTGCAGCAGAGAAGAGAGTTAATTTTATCAAAATGGGGGAATTTAATTTTTTTTGTGGTTTAGCTTTTAATTTTAGTGAAGGGACTCACAAACACAAGGCCCCTTCACTAGGGTTCCAAGCTTGCATATTTGGCCACAATATCAATATATATAGAGATCAAAATTGGAACAGCATCTGATATTACCACAATTGTCATGCAGCGCTTCCCAAACCAATGGTCCAATGGTTTCCAATAATAAGAATAAAAAAGGAAAACAGCACAAAAAAAAGAGAGAAAAAAGTGGGCTTTAATGTCTGAACGGCGTGGCAACGTTTCGAATATAGTATCCTTTCTCAAGCTTGAGAAAGGATACTATATCCGAAACTTTGCCACGCCGTTCAGGCATTAAAGCCCACTTTTTTCTATTTTTGTGCTGTTTTCCCTTTTTATTCTTAGATAGATAGATATAGACAGACAGACAGACAGATAGATAGAGATAGATAGAGATAGATAGATAGAGATAGATAGATAGAGATAGATAGAGATAGATAGAGAGAGATAGATAGAGATAGATAGATAGAGATAGATAGAGATAGAGAGATAGATAGAGAGAGAGATAGAGAGAGAGATAGAGAGAGATAGAGAGAGAGATAGAGAGAGAGAGAGAGAGAGAGATAGAGAGAGATAGATAGAGAGATAGATAGAGAGAGATAGAGAGAGAT